>NC_135187.1:20377055-20549555 GCF_041146795.1 Maylandia zebra
TGACCTCATGGATGAGTATTCAATGTGCTCTTGGAGTAATTTAGCAGGCCGGCTAATCCCAGGAAGATTCACCACCATTCCAAGTTTTTTCCATTGGTGAATAATGGCTCTCACTCTGGTTCACTGGAGTTCCAAAGGCTTTATAACCCTTTTCATAGATGTCAATGATTGAGTTTGTTTAGATCAAGTTTGATGTGTTGCTTTTTGAGATCTTTTGTCATGCTTTGTCAGACAGGTTCTATCAGATTTGGCAGTAATCAAGACTGCGTGCTTTCCAGTGAAATCGGTTTCTTGCATTCCAAGAAATGTGATTAATCATCATTTCATCATTCATCGTTTAACAGGGGGACAGTACTTTTTAACACAGGGCCAGTTAGGTTTGGATTGCTTTTTTCATTTTAAAATTGTGACAAATATGCAAAAAACTAAATCAAAATCAGGAAGAGGACAAATACTTGTTTACTGTTTTACTTTAAAGGCTATGTCGTAAATGTTCTTCATTTGAAGAGGATGCAGTTTTTTATTGTTGACCTGATATTAAATGTTTGCTGTGTCAGGAATCTGCACAATTCTTGCGTTCCGTCATAGTTTACAGCAAAAACCTAAATGTCGAAATAAAAACACCACCTTCACGGTTCCATGTGGGCTTTCTTCAGTTAAAACTCAAAACATTTCTGGCAATCTCAACTGCTTGCACATCCTTTTACAGTCACGCTTCACCTGTTCCCAAAAAAAGCTGTTTGGAAGCATCGCGTTTGAGAGGGTCACGCAGCACCCGTCCTGCCTGGGCTCATGACTTGCATAATCTGCACGACTTGGTGTCCTTACAGTAGGACATGGTGGTGGAGACTGAAATACTGTCCTGCTTGACCTTCAGTTTCAATCACTAGTACAAGGATTGTGTACCCTTGAGCATTTGTACTGCACGGTTTGTGTCAAAACAATGTAGAGTAGGACACTCATAATCCCTGATTCTTTGCTTTTTATGTTCTATTGTACATGTCTGAACTAAAATCCACTCTGCAGCCCACAGCCTGTTTGAAGCTGCAGGGTC
This sequence comes from Maylandia zebra, assembly GCF_041146795.1. NCBI lineage: Eukaryota > Metazoa > Chordata > Actinopteri > Cichliformes > Cichlidae > Maylandia > Maylandia zebra. Next base: position 20,378,110 of record NC_135187.1, read on the forward strand.
AGGGTGAATAATGGCAAAGGGTGGATCTCTTTCCTTACCGCACTGAAAAGTATGCAAGCTGCTTGCATTATGTTTCGGTGATTTGTGACCGAAACACTGTTTTTCTCAAGTTCCCTCCATTAAAAGGTAGAAAGCTTGACATCTGACACATGGACACCTGCTGCAATGTAATGCATTTTCAGAGTGCAGATGCAAGGGGCTGCACCTGCCCTTTTGGCCCATTCCAGAACTCTTGCCTGACGTGGACGCTAATTCACAAGTCCAAACTGACCTAAGCATGCGCTCGGCTAAAGGAGAGCTTCTCAGTCCCAGACCTCAGTGACCTGATTGCTGGCTACTGACATGACTGCACAGGGCACATGCTTTCACGTTATGGTCTTTTTCCCTCTCTTAAAAAAAAACAAAAAAACGAAAACATTTCAAAGCATACTACTCTAGCAACCTCCAGTGTTAACCATGCTAATCACATTGCCGGCTAGGTTATGGTTCAGCAAGGTGCAGGTCATGTGTGCTGAAAATAGAAAAGCAAACAGATTTCATGCGCTGCATATTTGCCCAACTCAACCAACTCTGCAACCTCTGGGAACAAATGAAAGACCTGATATCTTGCATGATTAATTGTATCTAGATTTTTCCCCACTTACAGACATTAAATTTTTCACAACCTAACAAAGCATTGTCTATGCATTCTGTTAGAATATCTTCTGTAGTGTAATAAAGACTGTTGTAATGGTCAGCAAAACTGCATTAAACACCACAAAATGGACAAATATATAGGTATAAAAAAAAAAAAAAACCCCCACTTAATTGTGTTGATTTTAATACAAGGTAGTGCGTTTGGGAGTTCAAAGTAAAACTCTACTGCCCCCTTGTGGTCAGTCTGTAGTGACTTCAGACATGTATAAAACGTAGTGGCCGCAATCACAAAAAACCGTGATAAGCCACAATATTTTTTTTTTTTTAACTCCAGGAAACATCAGTATTTTCCCTAAACCATCAATTATCTACAACTAAAAAGTCTACAGCCAAAAATAAAGACATATTACAAACACTCGACATTAAACTACATGCCCACTTTGATATAAAGCCATATTTCTGTTTTTTCCAATAAAACTAGCATATCCCCTTCAAAACATGAAAGTGTATTTTAATAGGAAGATTTTTTTTAACTATCAAAAACGGGGAACACCGGGGGTAAGTGCTGGAAGGGCGTAAGTGAGGCCACTGCTCTGCGGGCTGGTAAACAAAGGGACAGCTCCCGGGTGAACCTGGAGCGAGGGAACAGAATACACAGGTATCCGTTTGACGGGTGTAGTAGTTCCATCAGCAGTGGCCCAGTGGTGTGTGCTGCCCCCTCCTGTGCAGACAGGAGAACATCCAGCTGAAGCTTGTAGGATGAGATGCTGATCTGTGTCCCAGCCGAAGCACCTTTTTGTCCCAGTTAGTCGCTGTGTAGGCTGAGTAAAGTGCTCCACCCGGACTGGCAGACTGAGTGTGGGAGTGTAGGCTTGAGCAGAGGTGAAGTCTCTCTTCAGGATTGAGTCAATAGAGAAAGGGCCATTAAACTTCACCTCAGGTTTGATCTGAGCAGTACTGCGTGGTGCGGGCTCTAGAGAGTGGAGAGGCCTAGGCGGACAGCTCAGGTTCTTGGTCTCCAGTCTGGAGACCAGAACAGGGAAGAGATGGAGAATTTCCAAGAAGTGTTCATGCACCATCTCTGTTGTTATCTCCCTGCAGTCCAGCATCCAGTACACAAGCTCACGATTCATTGTGCCCGGAACTAGAATCTGAAAAGCAAACAGTACACGAGTTATATTTACAGCCCTTTGTGTGTTTGATTTAAATAAATTTTGGAAAAGATGCTTACCTTGATGAAACATTTGTAACCTGTTAAATACCAACTGATGTTGTTGTAAGCATTCCTTTCATCCTTATCAATCACTGAAATCTTGTTTTTCATCTATAAGAACATCAAGTGGAAGGCTTTAAAATGGAAACTTGTGTTTCATATTGGGTGTTTGCATTTATCATAACAGCAGCAACAATAAACACCACACTTATTTCTTACCTGAGTAAAAGTCAGCATCTTATGTGGAGAATACTGGAGAAGGATGGCAAGCTTAGCCAGGTAAGTGGTATTTTTGCTACAGAACGCACTCAGAGGGTTAGATAGATCAGTCAGAGATTTGTCATCTCCAGACTTCTCATCTTTGTCCTGCATCTTCTTTGGAGAGTCAAGTCGAGTCCCTTTCAGTGTCGTCATAAACTTTACCAGTTTGCACCTGAAGCGGTCAGCTCTGGAACAAAAAGGGGATTTCAGGGTGGACAACTTCAGGCAAATGAGCATGTTTTTATAAGATGATAAACCAGGTCCACAAGTGCTGGAGTCTGGCTCCATGCTGAATGTTTCAATGAAGTTTATTAAACTTCATTGAAACATTCATAAACATTTAATATTAAACTTTTCATTTACAGAACTGTTAAAACTTCAGACCTCAACCAAATCAGCAAAATTAGACTAAAAGGAAAACACAATTTTTTGCCATTAGTGTAACACTGAAATTGTGCAAATAACTCAAATTCTTCTTGATAAGAAAAAACTAACTTGAAGTAATTTGTCTTGTTTTGAGGAATGTTTAATTTTGCTATGACTTAAGTGTCCAGTAACATGAACTTAAAACCTGGCAAAAATGTGTTGAGTAAATTAAATTGTGAACAGAAACTGCATTGAAATGCTCTGGTTAGATTGTAACACTCTTTTTGTCTTCGCCACGTTGCGTCGCCTCAGAAGTAGCCAACCTTTTAATTAAATACAAACCTAGCAGCACAGAACTCACTTTGAAAGTTGTTTCAACGTAGAGGAACAGCCTTCCAGCAGCTGAAGGTTAATTTCAGAAAATCTTCCCCTCACCTATAGTCGTTTCCCCTTACACTTAGTTTAGTTTCTAAAGTTGATTTGAGACACACCACATGCACGCTGGTGGTTCAATTACACAGAATACATAATCGAGTAAAGTTGTCAAACCAATAAGCAATCTATTCACATGCTAACAGTACAATTTACTGCACCTCTCATTTAAAGTCAAACCAGCAGCCTTTTGCTCCACAGTCGTTATTTAAATCAACGACCCCTTTTCAGATTCCTCCACCCATAACCTGCACTGAAAGCAGGATTACAGCTTTACTCTGGTGGATGGTTGTAAGGCTGCAACCCTGACCCATGTGTTTTCACTTGTCTCTGATTAAAGGTGTGCTATTCAGCTGCTCTGGGGTCTGGTCCAAGGAACAGACTCACCAAGGGATCTGTAAAACCCTGCTGACCCTCAAGATTTCCACATGTATTTTAGAAAAGATAAAAAAGATAATTTGGAGAAAACAAGCTTACACATCATACAGCATCATACACAGACCAATTCTGATACAGTTATTCAGAGAGGGACTGAAGCATTGGGGGAAACAATAAGAGGCAATAAAATATGTCCTTCTGTTGTGAAAGAGCAATAAAAAAGGGTTTCTACTAATACAAAGTGCAAATTCTCAGCTGACTAATTCATGACATTTCTTAGAGTTATTCCTTTATTAATAACAAAGAAGGTTTTTAAGACAGACTCATCTTCACTGGTATAACCTGAGGTCATTGTTTCAGGTATTTCATAGTCATACATCCTTGTCCACACAACCCAGCCAAGGTGCTGATTGTGGTTAATTTGAATAAATATACACTGAATTTAGATCTGAATTTAGGTGAAAATGTTTATCCAGGAGCTACTTTTACCATATTCAATTAAATGTAGCTTTATTTATTATAGCAATAACAGAAAGAAGCTAAAAAGGACAAAACTCTGGGGAACTTTGTGACTACCACATTTCTTTTAACACCCACAGTGTGTCCTAATCGCTGCACCAAATCTTTGTGATTGGTGGAATCAAGTGCTGCACTGAGGTCTAACAGGACGAGCACAAAGTTGAGTCCACTGTTAAAGCCCATAGGAATATAATTTGTAACCTTTATTAGTGCTGTTTCTGGGGTGTTGATTAATTTCAACTAACATATATTCATCCAGCTATTACAAGGTCTCTGAAAGGCCAAGTAAATCACTGTGTTGATCAATTATTAAATCATATTAACACAAACTTAGACTGTGTCACGGTCCTGGGTCATTTGACCCAGTGTATTACGTTTTCTTATATTTTGATATTCATTGTTTATGTATAAGTCTCATTTAGTAATCTAAGCTCATTTCTATTTTGCCTTCCTTGCCCTGTTATACTTTATTATCTATTAGATTCTCCTTGTGTCTTCACCCCTTGTGTTTGTCTTCCGTGCCCTTCATGTGTTTCAGTAATGTCGTTGTCTCCCATCTTCTCCTCTTGTTTACATGTTTTCCCTCGTGCTCCTTTCCGCCCGTCATGTGTGTTTTTCCGCAGCTATGTTCTGTTTTGGTTACTGTATGTCTGTCTCATCTCCAGTACCGTTGTTTCCTCTGTGTGTTTATAGTGCATGTTTTAGTCTGCCATGTGTTTCATGTCTGCGTGTTCCATGTTGTCTGCCTCTCATTATGTTTCCTGTTTTATTGTGAAGAATCTGGTGTTTCCATGTTCAGTTTCTAGTTTCACTTCCACTGTGGCATCATTATGTTCAAGCTAATCAGCTTTTTCCACCGTGTCTTTCCACTTCCCCTGATCACCTAAATGTGTGTATTTAGTCCTTGTCTGTTTGTCCTGCTATTCTGCCATGCTCTCCAGGGTTTTCATGTATTCATGCTAAGTCGTCACATTTCAGGTTTTTCCTGTCAGGATTTCCATGTTCATGGTTTTTTATGTTTAGCCTTAACCTAAACTGGGTGAACTAAGTGTTTAGTTTTGCCTTTGCAACTTGTTTCATGCAGCTAAAACCAGCCTTTAATAAATGGCTTGCTTTCAGTTAATTTTAAGTTTGTTTCTACACTTTGTTTTGTCTGTATTTGCGTCCTCTATTCTCCACTCCACACAGTCTGCATCTACTGACTGTAACATAATTTTTAATACTCCACCTTTAATTTATTTAGGTGTAGTTCGGGGTATTATGAGTCTTTCTTTGTGAATTTTGAATGTTTAATTTGTTTTAACTTTTGTTTCTATGGTGTAGTCTCTATGGTGATGAGGTTTGGGGACAATGACAGGAGGAGAGAGAAATATTATATTAGATAATATTCTAAATGTCAAAGATAATAAATTGAATGGATTGCACAGCAGTGCACCATTTAGCACTGTTGCCACATGTTGGGAAGGTTCCAGGTTAAAACCTTAAGGCAGTCTGTGTTGTGTTGACATGTATAATAGGTTATTTGTTAATTCAAGATTTGTGAAAAATAGTGTGAAATGTTGTCTGTCTCCTTGTCTCGGCTCTGTAAAGGTATGGAAACTGCCCTGGAAGAAGCACCCCTCTCACACAGTGACAATAGGGATAAGCAGATGACTGTTATAATTATTAGTATTAAGAAAAGTTATTTAATAGCGTTAACATAATCTTTGTCATCTAACATGAATTCATGTAGAAATAAAAACTGTTAGTGCTGAAGAAATCTTTTGAGTGCACTGACCTAAATGTGTCAGAGGCCCAGACTTTCTTCCCACCCGAGTCGTAAACCGCTGGAATGTAACTTTATACTCTTTCTAGTCACATTCAAATTAGACACACTGTTTGTGATAGTGAGCCATTTTAACTAATGAATAGCAGTGACAGCGATATCACCTCACCCACACAGCCTCGGTCTTCCAGTGATTTTTATATTTGTTAACGAGGAGGGTTGTTTAAGCCTCTAAAGATGTAGCCTTCAGCAAACTTTGATTCAAACATCCATCATAGACGGTCTCTACTTGATGTCTTGAACAAGAAGGCCTCAAATCAGTAAGAAAATTAAGAAATCTCCTAAAGCATGAACATGGACAACCTGATGGCCTTATTCACATTTAGGATTACCGCAGTGGCTGCTCCTCCAACATTAACGACTCATCTTCACATGAAAAGGCGATCGTCAGGAACACCCTAATGAATTGTTCCAGCAAGACATATAGCCTGGGCTGACCACTTCAGGGACACATCATCACCAAGTGAGGACTGCGACAACACTCTCCTGTGCAGAGCTTTACTCTCCAGCAAACGAGATGGAGAACCAGACAGGGAACTTGGGCAGTCCGTTGTCTCTCTCGGATCCGGCCAGCAGTGCTCAGAAGGCTCTGCTCAGCAACACCACCACCTACCTGGCTAAGATTGCCATTGTTCTTCATGATGCTCCAGACAAGATGCTCACCTTTACTCAGGTAACAAAGATTCAGAATTACAAAGCTATTTGCACTCTGCACCCTTTTTTTCTTCGCTATCATGTTGATTGCTGCTGTACACGGCCTGTGTGTGCTGATGTAAGCAGGAAACAGAAGGGTGGTTGCTTGCAACCAGCAGTAGGAAATGCTATAAAAAAGAGAGTGCAATGGCAAGAAACTAGACCAGAAATTTGTTTGCTTCAAAATGAAAGTAGAACTGGAAATAGGCAAAGAGTAGCAATAAAGCTGCATGTAAATAAAACAGACGAGAGGTCGTGGATTGGCTTTTTTTCCCTCCCAATCAGTCAGACAGGAAAGGTCATTTTTTTTCTAAATACCTCATGAGGAGAATCTAAAAACATAAGATAGTGGGGATTTGAAATTGCTATGCTCAACAGTAATGTCTTTCACATGTCAAGCACTAACCTGCATTGTGATGTATGTGCAGCTGATGGACAAGCTGACCCTGTTCTTCTCTGAGGATCAAAAATCTATTGAGAACAACGTCAGAGTTTGTTTATCAACAAACAAATGTTTTGTCAAGGTAAGATTTTACATATTTAATAAATGATGTTGTAAGAACTACTTCGAGAAGCAAGTTTCTGTTCAGTTGACTGAGATATTTTTTTCAGGTTCCAATTGTGCCATATTCACTCAATAGTAAGAGAAACTACTGGAAGTTGGACTTGACTCAGATCACAGCGAAGATGATGCGCCGGCACTTTAGAGGCATCCTGCAGCTCTTCCCCGATCTGGCCTGCAAGATGCAAAAGGAGAATCTGAGCAAACAATCGCAGCATTGCGCAACTCCCAGCTCCCATGAACTTGAAGCTCGCAGATCTGCTCGTATCCAGCGTGAGGTGAAGTTCAGAGGTCCTTTCTCCATTGATTCCCTCCTAAAAACTGATGAACACTCTGCTCAGAACCCCGGAGCTTCTCCTCTCTCTGGTGTTCCTCTCAGAGTGGAACAGCCGCCTTATTATACACCGTCCAAACAAGCTGGAACAAAGAGAAGCTTCAGCTGCGACTCTCGGGAGTCTCTCGCCCTAAAAACTGCAGCTGTAACTTCCCCCATCTACTTAGCTGATGGCAGAGGTTATTTTGGATGTGGAGCTGTTCACCCCATCAAGACGATGCCTACTTACCCTGAGCCCACAGCCTTCCCCAGACCCAGTGCCTCTTATTACGCCACCCCACATGGCAGTTATGCAACATCTGTACCAGCATTCATGCATGATGCTCGAGGTTTTTGGTTGTAATCCTTCTCCCCACCCTCTGTTTCTCCCTCCCTACATCTCTCCTCTTCTGTGCTCAGTCATTTGTAGATGCCTCTGGATTTGCGGTTACCAGCAAACCACTCACCTGGAATATTTAAGAAACAGTTTCTCCCCTTGATTTTCACTAGGTTGTTCTGCCCTCTCTAGCGGTCACGTTTGAAGCTAGGACAGGGACAGAAAACAGGCAACTTCTCGTCTCCAGGAAGCTCCTGGTGTGTTGTCTGCTCAGTAGGATTTACCCAGTACCCACTTCGACTTAATTCGACTTTGATTCAGAAACCTTGGATTTCTTCCCTGCCAGCCCCGTCATCCGTGAGCCTTGTAGCTCTGAAGGTAACCCCTTTGCCAAATTTCCATGTTGTAAAAAATCCTTTGAACTGCTCCAGTCTGTGTTTAGATCTTTCTGCCCTTATGAAATCATTACATTCTCAAGATTGTGCCCTGAACTCTGCCTCTCTTGATGTATGTGTACCTGATGCAGAGGATTGTGGGTACAATTCTCAGGAAAAGGCAGGATAAGCTAGCTGGACATTGTGGTAGCGGGCATATTTTACTGTATTGTAAATACTATGTTGTGTTACTATATTTTTTTGTTCTTCACTGTACAAGTTACAAAGTATAATTATTAGGGGAATTGTAAACCATTGTTTTGAACATGGCATGTGTAGTGTACGGGAATGCCCAGCTCCCTAGAATGTCCTATGGAGAATAGTGATTGAGAATAGTGGGCGTATTAAAGGGAAGGTGCTTGGGTAACAAAAGGCCATCCACCAGGTGTAGCAGGCTTTTGTCTTGCTCAGCGTACGGGTTGATTCAACACAGTCCTCTAAGCTATGTGCAGTAAATGTCTCTTCTAAGGCTACATGAGTCACTATAGGTGATTAACTGATAACTTGGGGGCTGTATGATTTTCTTGAAGGTATGTCATAAACTTTAAGGAAAAAAAACAAGACAAACTAGTGTCAGTAACGTACCATTGTGTTTGTATTTATACAGATCAATGTTAAAGCACTCGGGAGTCTTGACCTGTAGCTGCCTGAACTATGGGGAGTTTGTTAATTATTGAACATGTTTGATGCATTAATGCAATTCAAATTCAATTTTTTTTTTCATGTTTGTTGTGTTAATGCTGTGCATGATTCTAACTGTTGTTTCTTTTGAAATTCCAGTCAAGTGTCGAATATTTTCCACTGGAATTTTTTTTTAACTGTTTCTTTTTCCTTTTTTTCTGTGTTATTTTAGTGATTGTGCCAGTGATATTTTAACCCTGGTCATGCTGTCCCTTGTAGGTTACCTGGGAGCTTCTCTGGGAGTAGTACTGAAGTAAATGAAGTAGCTGAATTGTGTGCAGTAGAGTGGGATCACAGAATTAGAGTGTAGTAACTGAATAGTGCTCCACACTGTGCTGCAACCTCTGTCTGTCTCCTTGTTTCTTAACTGAACTTTTTAGTCGAACCAACCTGTTTTTTTTTGTTGGGGGTTTTTGTTTTTTGTTTTTTAAAAAAAAAAATTCATTGATATTTTTTTGCATAGTTAATAAAGCTGCTTGTAACAGCAACTGTAGATTTCCAAATGCAGTGTTTGTCTTAATTTCAAAAAAGAAGTCACCTCTTGGCAGGGCCACACATGCATCATTCTTCTGCCAACCATTGCAGCACCACTAAGCTCTCTGGACTCCCAGAGCTATCTGTTCAGTTCAGTGGTCCTTTTCTCCAACGACTCTGCTCAGGACACCAGAGCTTGTCTTCGCTCCAGTGTTCCCCTCAGAGTGGAGCAGCAGCCTTATGCATCCTACACACAGGTCCCAACAAAGGGAAGTCTCCTGGCCCTTCCTCCTGCAGACTATAAGTGGAAAACCTTAGTCTACACAGCAGGGGTTCAGCTAATCCAGAGTCTCAAGAGGATACCTGTGTACCCTGAGCCCAGTGTCTTCCCCAGAGCCCGCGCCCCTTATTTCACCAATCCACACAGCAGCTATACAACTCTGTACTAACAATTACCCAGGATGCTTTAGTCTCTTTAGTGTTTATGTCTGCAATTCCCTCACTCTTTATCATTATTACATACTTCAGCTTCTCTATACAGCATGCACAATTCACATACTTCCTCCTAAAGTTATCCCTTTGACCTTGACTCTCTGCATCACGGATACCTGGAAGGTGTGCTTATGACTACACTTTAAAATGCAGGAAAAAAATACACAATATCTTAGGCTTCTCAGCATATAAATCCTTTTATTTTGCTGACAGAGTGACAACATGCACCCCACCCCCAAATTTTATTTTTTTGAAAACAGACATCACAAGGATTTAGACTGATTACAAGACTCAAGAGAGGAGACACAGCAGGTACCAGGCATTAGTCCAATGATGACAGACTGGCTGATTAGCGGCTCAGAGTTGGTCCATCAAAGTGGGCTGAGTGCAGGCGTGAACAGTATGGAGGGCCACAAGTGCCAAAAGAATATAAATAAATACATCATTAAATACTAAATGTGCCATTAATAAATTAAAATTGAAAATAACTAATTAAATATAGAAATGATTAAATATGAATTAATTTCATTTTTACAATATTTGAGAACTTATTTCCAATTCTATTCATCAATAACATATCTAAATATTTATTTAATTATTATTATTTTTTAATTCTTTTTGGTACTCAATAATTAAAAAAGGACCTTCTGTGTGTGTTTGAAGTTGGATAACGCTGGTAAACTCACACTTTTTAAGCCCAAAACTAACTAACAAAATGAAATAACCATACTATTTTTTAATAAAGAAGAAATATTTATTGATCCAAAGACAGGTTTTATCTATCTTGGTATCACCAGTACTGGTTTTATTTTGTTGTATTTATCCGCGACACCTTAAAGGCCGGTCCCTGAAAGTATTGTCGGACATAAACCGGTTTGTGGTGCAAAAACACTCTAGTCTGAATGACTGAATTGACTTTGGACTCCTGAAGGCCACAAGGATGATTGTCAAATTGTGGAGAAAAATTGAGGTATCTTTTAGGAATAGATGAAAGTGTTAACTTGTTGTATTACACTGGATGAAACTGACTTATATAATCAGAGAGCTACTTATTACTTTTAGCAAATTTTCAGAGGTAACTGCTGTGTGTGGGTTGGAGAAATGCAGAGGGCAATGGAGGGGGAAGGGTCCGGGCACAGGCGTCCCCTTGGTGGGCTCCACAGCTTCACAGCAATGGGTTCCTTGTGTCCTTCCATCTGCTGAGGGAATAAGGTTCACTTATTCCCTCAGCAAACTTTCCCGGCTGAAGTTTGAAGGAGCAGAGGCTCCTCAGAGTCCCAGATGAAGCGCCACGCTGCCCCGACTTGTCTGTGTGTGGGCCTCGAACAGAGCTTGCTTTGAAGTAACAATGCTGTGATCTTTGCTGTGATCTGACTAGGAGTGACTGGAGTCAAGTTTCCCACAGCTCTCTCCAGTGATTTTTGGGAGCACTATACCTGGGGGGCGGGGGGGAGATCCAGTATACTTCAGCTAATACAACCAGGTCTTGGTTTTGTTGTTGTTTTTTAAGCAGTTTAAATAAGAGTTAATATAGTATAAAAAAATAGATAAACAGATAGAGACTCTAAGACGCATTATCAGAGATTAGCAGCTTCATCTTGTCTACTACAAAATACCAGACTGAAAATGAAAGCCTTGAAATAGTTCTTAAAGATAACTGAGATAATTAAAAGTTTCTTTTAACTCCCACCAGAGTTAAAGTTTGCATCGAGCCTGCAGCATTTTGGAAGGCTTCCAGGTGGGGGGGGTGCTCTCTCTGAGCAGACTTAGCTGATACACCAGAGCTCCAAACTTCCTTATCTGCATCATGTTTCTTGAAGAGTGTAATTCCACAGAGTACTGCAATTACAACCTTGCTCAGTGTGCTGATGTGGACCTTACGCAGTAAACTGTGCGTATGTCCTTTGGAACAACAGGGGGATATTAAAGCTTGGAGACAGCTCAACATTCCCATGTTTTTTTTTTTGTCAATTTAAGTTACTTGTAAATAGAAATGATGTGATTGGAGTTCCACCTCCATTAATTATAAAAGAACAAGTCTCTGTTCTGTTCATATTTTATATTTACTTAATATGCACGTTGGAAAAAGCCAGTGTGGTGGTTTAAAAAAATGCATCAACATTTAACATAAAACAAGTGACAAAGCCATTATGAGCCACTTGACTAGATCTATTATTGTCACAGGGTTAACAACTCTGCAATAAACCCCATGGCTGATTTTTTGGGTTGTTACTGCCACATAGTACCTGAGCAAACACGCTATGTTACATTTTCTCTCTCCCTGTCACACAAACATGCAGACACACACAGTGTGTAAGTGCAAAAAATAACATTGTATAGGAATAATTAATATCAATATCATCACTCCAGCTTTCAAGCAGCACCATAGACAGCAGGGGTCGGTGAAATGGACAAAGTTGCTTAGGTAATGACCTCAAAACAGATTTAGCCTCTCAAAAGTAACAAAGACAAGTGTAATGTTTGTAACCATATAGGACAAAAGAAAGACGCCCATTAACAGGTCCTCACAGACTGCCTGGACGTGGTCGCCGTATAACAAGCTCACTCATCAATCGTTTTCAGTGGGCCAGGGTCTACATATATCACACGCATATTACAGTACGAGTGCGTATTTTCAACATATAAATTTAACGATGTTTCAATCCTTTAGAAAAGCAAAGACAAAAGCCGTCAGAGCTTCACATTTCTGGCCTTTGCTCTGCAAAGTCACTGGCAGCACTGCTTAGATCCACAGTCCAGGCAGTATACTCATCTTGCTGATAAAGTGTTTTGTAGTTGATGTCAACAGGTTCCCACAAATCACAGCAGGGTCAGGAAGTACAAGTGAGCTATCTTGGTGTTCATGATTTAAAAAGATGCCCACTGTCATTTTTTAATCAGTGGAATGTAACATAATAGAGAACATTTTTGCAGCTGAAATGTAATTCATAAGGAAAACATGCACTACATAAATAAAGTTAAGCGTTCACAAGAGAGAACTATGAATTAAACATATAGTGGAACTTTATAATCTGTCCAGTTTTAGGTGATGCAGTCAGTATATACACATGCTTTGTCTAGGGGCACATTTGATATGTAGATTGGGTTCTTCCTGTTTTTGGGCGTTGGAGCTTTAGCACAGCTGCCACTTCAGAAGTTAAGCCTTTGATTATGTAGATGACCCCACCCAAGGATTCAGACGTTCTCACTATCAGTACATTTCCATTAACATGGAATACACATTACAATACAATTTCAATTCAACGTTTGGCTACTTCAGGGTTCGTAAAGACAGACTTAAAAAACACTGACTTTAGTCAGAGTATAAAAAGCACAGTGCATTATTCTTTAACAACTATGTTCAAACCACTAAAGCAGACCATTAAGTCGCTCCTTTGTTAGTTTTCTTCAGTGTCAAAAGCTCACAGAAAGCATCACCCTTCCTATTGAGAAGTGAACTTCAAACATCTTTCCTCCATAATCCACCTTAAACTGCTCACTGAGCAGGGCTTTGTCATGTCTTACTCTGTGACCAGTTTATATTGATACTTTGGTTTTCTTTGCTTTTCAACTCATCAGTGCTCTTACAAAATTGTTGGCTGCATGTGAAAAGAGTTTCTATTGTGATAACTGTCCTACCTTTGCCGTTTAATATATGCGAGGGCTGCTTTTACAGGCTGACAACATGAGCTCATCAATTGTGTTATATACCAACTAACAAGTGAAACGCACAAGAGGGGGGAGAGAGAAAAAAAACAAAAAAAGAACTTCATTTCAGCTCTTTTAATGAAAAAGGGACCATCTTTAACCAACAATATTAGCAACCACTAATACTACAGTAGGGTAATAGCCTCAATTCTCATGAATGTGCATTCAAAAGGGATTTTTGATAATCTATAGTACTGCTTATAACAGTGCACCTTTAAATTCAATGTGGGCCAGACGTTAGCACATCTGCATCTAAAAAAAAATTTAAAAATTTAAAAAAAAAAAAACCACATTTGCAAATAAGTGCTGATTACTGTGATTATCCAACGGACATCATTTGACGATGGTAGTCTTAACAATTGACAAAAAACATGCTCTAAACTTTAAGTAAAGAAACTGAACAGACACCAGTTGAAATAAAATGTAATTTTATTGTTCAGCCGTGTCACAACCTCGTCTCCAAAATAAGCACAGCAGGACTACAACTGTTCATCAACCTAGCTACCTTTGATAGCACATAAAACCAGGTTTTATAAGACCACCAACGATAGCGTTAAACTTTTCTATCAGACAACCAATGATAGCATACAAAATAGTTGTTAACCTACCAGTGATACTGTATATAAAACACTTGTCTCTAAATTTATCCCCAACCCACCCTCAATTTCACCCGCATCCCTCTTTAGAACATTTGTGACACAGACATATTTTATGCTTAAACAAGCACATAAAGAATGCATAATTCTCCATTTTCGAGCTTATAAAAAAAACTACACAATGTTACACTTTAAGTCAGAGTACAATTCAACTGATTATTAGTGTTCTACACATTCGACCATAAACCAAAGGAACATTGTATAATATCACTATAACTTAACACTACATGTAATATACGTTTAAAAAAAAAAAAAATTACAAATGATTAGCATTGAAAAGGAAATGAACATGGCTAGTGAAGGCAAGCTGGGTCAGTACCATAACAGAATGAGTAATACAAAAAAGAAATAAAAAATGTATAAGAAAAATAGAAACAAAATTTAAAAAAAAAAAAAAAAAAAAAAAAACTGATAATACAGGCAAGGCTAAAACAATTGTGTTTCAAACTTTAAAATCCATCTCTGTTGCACTCATCCATAATGGTAACCTGCTCCAAGACCTCCAATGAGTGATTCCACATCTGATCCTTTAACCCTTCTCCACCCCCCCACACACACACACACACTTTCAACTTGCTTAAACATTCCTGTGGCAACCATCTTAGTTTTCTTGTGTCAGGCACTTTCTAATACCCCTTACTCCTCTCTTTACCTTTAACACACAGGCCAATCATAATGCTGCTTCAGAAAATACAGGCCAATCACAATGCAGGTTCTATCAGAATACAACTGCAAAAAAAAGAAGCATAGGACAAAGATGATATATTAATATCGTCCTGGTGATATAAGAAGAAGCTTTACTGCTAACTGATAATCAAGTCCAACTTACCAATTCTACAGGTCTGTGTCAAACCAGGCCAGCTGGTTGCTGTCCATTAGGTCCTGGGTGTGGCCGAGGTCTGGCAATGGATCAGTGTGGTGACCCAGGTCGGGCAGAGTGTCAGCATGGTAGTCAGCACCTTCCATCATAGGGTCTAACAGGGTATCCTGACCGTAAGCTGGTGGGTAGGCCCGGTAGGCTGCATCTGAAAAGCAAAAGAGAAAAGTACAGTAAGTGATAACGGGTCCAAAGTATAAACACACTGCAGTTTAGTCGTTTTACTCTTAAACAGCAAAATGAACAGCCAACAGTGGTAAATATCAGCATGTGATCTTGAACAAATGATGAAGTGATGCACAAATCATTTTGATCATTAAAAATAAATAAAAATAAAAAATTGTGGGTTGTAGTGTATAGTCACACTTCAAATTAATAAAAGCCTTTATGCAGTGTCTGCAAACCAAAAATCTAAATATTAGTGCAGTAACAATTAAGTTCTTGATAGTGTCTTGTTTACTTTGAAGACTGATCAGTGCCACCCACACACACTTACTAGTCACAGAGGGCTCAAATTAAAGGTAGCCCCTCGTTTCCCCACTCACGTCAAAGCAGATTTTAACGGCTAAAACGTGAAACACTAATTTAAGGTTTGTGTTACACTATTTAGCTATAAGGCGATTTAACCACAGATAGGTCCTATAATACTATGTTGCTCCCTGGTCTGGAATATGCAGACCGTGCAGCTTTAGTCAGATATAACCCTCAATTATCACCTGGCAATTGTATAAATACTCAGTTACTGCAGAGTGGGGCTTAACAAACCAGCGGCTGACATCACAGAGGTCACGTCCCTCTTTTATACAACTTATTTAACACGATTTGGTAGATGTGGTTAAATGGCACTGTGGGACATAAGCAAATCTTATAATACATTAAAAATGTATTTATTTCTTTGTCCACCAACTCTTGTTAGATCAGGAGCTGAGCAAACGCAAGTTATAACTATCAAATATTACAGCATCATGCTGCCCAGCAAGGACCCTGCAATGGGATAAAATGACCAATTTAAGCATTTATGCACCAGTAACACCTTATAAAAGCAATTTATTTTTATTTTGTAGATACAAAACAACATCTGATTTATTCCCCAGATGTGATGCCATCAACCTGCTGGGCAACCACCTATCAAGGGGATTATATACACACACCTTTTTTTTTTTATTTAAAATTCTCAGTGAGATTAAGTATCATTTGCAAACAGCATGAGCAGTCCAAACAATACTCTAGCATGGGTATGTGTGATAAATCTCATGCTACTTTAAGGCCACCTTGTTTCTTATCAGCTTTTTGTGTCATGTGTCACTTGTTAAATTGTGCATTTAAATAATCTTGTTTTGAACTTCTGTCAAAGCACTTTATCTTTTCTGCCCTTCAAATTTTACTGACACACCTCAAGCATATATGCATTGCACAAAAGCAAAAAACAGAAACGGGGGGGTCAAATCATTTTTGATCGTTTACAAGAACAGTTATTATGCAATCTTATTGCTTTTGGTCTGTTTACAAAAAACAAACAAAGAACAAAAACTATTTTCTTAGTCCAGGTTTGAGTGCCACTAATACTGGGTAAGCATTTCTAGAAATAACCAATGGTTAGAAATAACAATTACATTTTTAGTTAAGCAAATAGTACAAGTAGAATTTCAATATGCACATGCATGCTGCAATTATAAGATTAAGTTTTGGAAGAAGAAAAATTGCTATCACAGCAAGTTGTGCAATTAATTTTTTAAGTCAACTTACAGAGCTGCACATAAGAAATAAACACATAAATGGACAAAAATGAAGTACTCACCATCCTGCCTATAAGCAAGAGGGTCTCCCTGTGCACCTATATCCAATCCCAGGTCTCCGGTCTATAGAAAGATTAAGAATTGAGTTGTACAATTTGAGGTAAACCAGCAAAATAGATTAAGGCAAATTGATCATAAATTGCCTCATTTTCTTGTTTCAATGGGGAAAAATGCAAAAGTTAAAGATATTAATGTGCACGTACATCATTCCAGGCCATAGGCTCAGTTCTGAACAAAGAGCTGGTCAGTTCCACAGAAAGGCGTTTCTTGTAGTCCTGGGGCTTATCCTCAGACATGCGGAACAGGACAGCTGCAGCATAGGTTGCTACAAGAAGAATGCACAGCAACAGTCAGAGATTTCAAGCTACCACTAGCAAAAATGTGTACAGTTTGTATTTTGTTCCTTGCACACTCACCAACTCCCTCATTACGGGAGTGCAGCAGCTCAGTGAGAGGTGCAGTGGCTCCTTCAGCTTCGATTGCCTCAGCAGCTTCTTTATCCTGGGCCAGTTCACACAGCACACCTGCTGCCACACGCTGGATATTCTCCACTGGAGAATAAAGCAACTGAAAACAAAAGCAGACAATGAACAACATAGTTAATACAATTAGTGTAAGTAGTGGACAAATGGTGCAAAAAACAAAAAAACAAACAAACTAATGAGACTATAGGGACAGAAATAAGGGATTATAGCAATGATAAGTGTTAAAAAACAAACAACAAAAAAAACAAACGACAAAAAACCCCTGTCTCAGCTTTTTTTTTTCCCTCTTTTTTTTTTAAATTAAAAAAAATTTAATCTGGCATCAGGTTCAAAATAAGTATTTTGGAAATTTTTAAGTGTCACAAACAAACTTAAGATTGATTTTTAAAAACAAAACACTGGGCGTGGAACTGGAAGTTGGGGTTTTATCCTCACCTGGACAAAAAGTGGAATGGTGTTGAGCCCTCTGATGACGATTCTGTTGTGCACATCTCGGGCCAAGATGTGCAGAGCTCCTGTGCAACCTTCCACTATTTCCTCCATGCGCACACCCTCCTGTATGATTCAAGTTTTCATGAGATGAAAGGGAGAAAGGGAGAAAAAAAAAACAAAAAAAAAAACACCACATTCTTGATGTTCAGATAAAGAAAACATCTAGCTTGTTACACACCACAAACTGCTGCTGGTTGCCTCCCATGCTAGTGCGCCTCTGGGTGTCCTGATGAGCTCTGACAAGCAGCTGTACCAGTCGAGGGATAGCGCCTTGCTCCCGCAAAGCACTGTGGTTGGCTGGGCAGAGAGCCAGGTTGCGAATCAGACCAACTGTGGCCTATAAGGGAAGGAATATTTGGCATATTTAGAGTTGGAATATATCTTCATGAATTCTGAGAGTGATTTTACCAGTCATCTGGAAATATGTAAAAGTAAAGGAATAACGACCTTGATTAAAGGCCAGTGGGATGGAGGGTGCAGCAATTTGACCACCACAGGCAGGCCATAGTGAAGGCGAACAGCATTCTGGGCCATCTCAGCATCCTGATGGCGGGAAGTCAGGTGACGAAGTGCACAGACCGCAGGCTCTGTGATGTCCTCTCTGTCACCAGCTCGAAGTACTGTTCGCACTAAAGCCTCAATGCCACCAACCTAACATAAGGGGGGGGGGGGTTAGTGCCAGATAAAGATTTTTTCTTTTTTAAATTCATTTCCACACCACAGCATTTTTATATTTTCTAAGAAGCTGTGCGTTTACTTACCTGACAGACCATGAGTTTGTTACTATAATTGTTGCAGGTTAGGTTGGAGAGGATGCCTGCGGCACATGTTACGACATTGATGTCATCACTGCCCAGCAGCTGGACTAGAGTGCCCAAGAGACCTTCCATCCCCTCCTAGAGAGCAGAGGACAGGACAGAAAAGACATCTAAATAAAGTAGACTATCAGAATTTATGAGTTTTATTCAAGAAGTTACATTAAGTGGGATTCTTTTAAGGAGGCGACCCTTGTATGTTTACCTGTTTAGTGGCAGCATCTGAAAGATTCCTCAGAGTCCAGAGGCAGTTCTGGACCAGACGCTGGCTGGGGTCTGTCAGATGAAGTCCCAAAGCCTGCATGCCTCCTACAAACAAGGTCAGACAACATTTTACTATTAGAAGCCCTTCTGCACTGAAGAAAAGCATAACAGTAAACAAGCGAGACCTGTAATAATGCCCACAGTTGTACTGCAATGATTTAAATACAGCATACATTTTTAATTTGTATTTATTTTTTACATACCAGCCTCTACAATGGCAGGCTTGTTGCTTGAGCAGACTGAGAGAACCTTGAGCACCCTGCTTGTGGTCCACAGCAGTTTCTCATATGTGAAAGTCCTCATGATGTTGACCAGAGCCTGGGGTCCACCGCTGGCCAGAATGATCAGCTAAGAATAAAGACAAGTTTATGTTTATACTGGCATACAAACTGCTGGTTGTTTTAGCAGACAAGTACGAAGACAATGTACTCAAGTTGATAAATTAGTCAGAGCTCCAATACCTTGCTTTCCTGATTGCCATATGCCAAGATCTGCAGGCAGTCAGTAGTGATGGCCAGAAACTTGACATTAGTGTTGGACAACAGTGCCACCATCTTCTGCAATCCTCCAGCTAGGCGCACTGCCATTTTTGCCCCTTCCTGATGCAACAACAGGTTGTGGAGTGTGGTGATAGCATAGAACAAAACGCTGTCCACCGGTGAACTAAAGGGGAGGGGAAAATAAAGGAAAAGTAGTTATGGAAAAGTTGACTCATCTTTAAAGAATCTACGTAACAGTAAAATGCAAACAAGCATGCCACACATTCACACACACAGAGTGCAAGTTTGTCATACACAGGGCATTATGACTCGGCTTAGATGCCAATAAAAACAAAAAAATTAAAAGAAAAAAATAAGATACACCAAGTGCCATTACACATTTTGAGTTGTTTGCATAAGCAACAGATGCAAGACTACATTTTATGAATAATCAAAATTGTTTTTAACTATAACTTCCAAAGATTATACAACCATTAATAGTGCAATTCAACAGCAGTTTTATTAAGTCTCCAAAGCCTATTAATTGTCCAGTTAAGTTTAGCAATTGGAAATGACTCAGCACAAAAAAAAACAAAAAAAAAAAAAACCAACAACATTATTTTACCAGGACTCACATCTACTGTAAAGCCATTTGCAAATTAATGCTGATACTTAAGAGAACTGAACCAGTACATCACTTTTCCCTTTCTGTTCTCATCTCTCATCCAATCTCAAGGCAACATTTACATAATTTCAAGAGCAATAAAAGCAGTACAGAGAAATGCTCACTGCAAAATGGATAAAAACCTCACGGTCAAACCATTAAAGCCCTAAAAACTTTAAAATGGTACCTATATGCAAGTTTATTCAGCAGTTTTACAAAAAGGTGGCAGTTCCTTTCTTCTTGATGTACTGCTCCATCTTTCACTTAAACCATTAGTAATATGATTCCAGGAACAAATTCAAACACATGTGCGCCATCCAACAGGCTGTAACTTGCCAGAGATCCAACTGTTTTGGCTGTGTGTTTAGGCTTTTCATGAAGAAACGCAAACACTAAAAGAAAGGAAGGAGGGCAGACATTTCAACTGAGTTGCAGGACCTTTTCTTTTGAAATTTGTCTGGTTGTGAATGTCTGGATTGGCTATATTGTAACACAACCAACATTTGTCAATCTGTTTAGCCCACATCAAAGTACGCGTGCTAAACTGTACATAGTTATGGAAAATTATAATAGTGTCAACATTTTCAGTGTATTTGCTTGGTCATAATTGATAAGACTTACAGCAGAACACACTGTTGCATTGTACAGACTTGCACAGCAGACTGTGGAAAGCTCAAGCATCTGAGAACAGATGATCTTAAAATAAAGATATTCTGCAAATAACTTTAGTCGTACAGGACTGAAGTAATCATCTAAAACTATACCAAGCAGACATTACAAGCTATAAAGCAGCACTACATAGCACATTGGGTAGCACTTTGTAATGTCTCACTACTAAGCATTAGTAAGGTATTAGGGATCACTAAATCCATCATTTATATATCACTACATCTCCTTAGAATGTAATTTATAAATACAGATGTAATTGTACTGATACATACAAGTACTACCCATCTGTTAATGTACACTATACAGCAATCGCTGCTATTAATCAGTCATAATATATGTATATTTATAAATGCCATGTTAAGTAGGAGTAATGTTATATAAATGATGAATTAAGCACTTGCCAATACCTTAATAGCAGGAAATTATAATAAAGGGCAACCAAAGATTTAAAGAAATGTTCTATACAATGCTGAACATCCTGGACTGGGCACTGGAACACCATCCTAGAGTGTCTTTTCTCACATATAGCAAACGCGACCAGAAACATCAAATTAGGCAAGTTGGACACATCAAGCAGAAAAGTAAGTAAGTATAAAGAAAACCTACTAGCTGTGAATTGAACATTTACTCAATTTCAAGAGGAATAAAAGTACAGAAAAATGCTCTGTACTTAATTTGACAATTGGAAAACCTCATTGTTAAACTATTAGCTAGCCTCTACCAATCTCACATTTGCACAACTGGACATTGCACAGAATAAGTCCAAGGGAGATAGTAGATTAACGACCTAACATCTGATGCCACTACATTTGCATTCACACATGCACCTCAACCTGTAAATGTCTGTAAAGTTCAGGACTGCAATGCCAAGTGTGGAAATTGCTTCAGTCAGGTGTTCTGTATTCTAGTCACCAAATGTCTCATTGACATTCTCCATTACATAATCTGTACTAAAGGTTGAAGGGGCTGGCTGCAGCACATATTACAATTTTGATTTTGTCACTAAAATCCCATTTCTTACCTCAGCATCTTGACCAGGGCAGGGATGCCTCCAGATTTGAAGATAGCAAGGAGACCCTCTCGATGGTGGGAAAGGTTGTGTAAGGTGCCAGCAGAACAACGAGCAGTCTCCACATCACCACTATTTTGCATGGCGCGAACAACTGCTGAAACCATTTGTGGTGAACGCATAAGGGCATGGCGAGATGCCTCTTTCTTTGACAACTGATGCACCATTACAGCTGCTTTATTCACAACAACCTAGGACAAAGAATATGTTTGTTAGTGATGCCAGCTGTATTGCTACCAACTACAACGATATCAGAAGTTACCTTGTCGGCATCTGATTTTATTAACATGTTAAGCATACCTGGTCCTCATCATTAAGCAGTTTAGTGAGCTCAGGGATCGCACGAGTGGCCAGCTCAGCATCATCTTGATAGTTAATGAGGTTAACTACAGCATGCTTTAGCATTTGCGATGGCTCTGCAAGACGCTGCACAGCAGTTGGATGGGCTGCATCCAGCTGAGTAGGTGGGATCTGGATGCCCTCCTCCAAAGTCTCAGGGAACATGGCAGCGCGTACACGCTGGGCCCGGGTCATGGCATAGCCCTCAATGTCTGACAGAAATGGAAAATTACAATACAATTACGCTACAGAAATATAAAGAACAGTTTTTCTTTTAGCATTTCAATCATGTACAATCAAGCCTGCCGTTTTTATTTTAAATGAATTTTTATTAAATTAATTTATTCCTGATCAATTTTTTAAAAGAGTAGTAATTTCACAATACACAAGAGTAAAAGCACCACGCGAAACCCAATCAGTGCCTAACAGTACATGCCACATAACCAAACCAGCTCAGAGCCTCAGGCATGGACACCAAAAGACCTCTGAAGGTGTCCTTTGATATCTGATACCAAGACAGTTCATAATCCTTTAAGTCCTGTAATTTCCAAGTTGTAGTTGGCATGAATCAGACTTGCCACAGCGTGAGCTTGTAGTTGGTCCTTCCTCGAATCATTGTCTGTTGGTACTCACTACAGGATAAGCCTTTATGACTCAGGATCACTACAGCCGTCTTAGCATCATTTGACTCTTCTCAAAATTGTTTGTCTTTATGTTTCCATTTTATCTTACATTCACCATATTGACTAACATATTTCCTGAGTACAAATGAGTGAACATTTGAGTGGATATAATATTTTGGCTCCTGTGCCTACATTAGTATCTCATACCTGTAGCCTCTGGAGTGAAAGGCTGGTTGAACTCCCAGTCATAAAGAGTTGGATCATCCTCTTCAGCATCTGGGTTCCCTTTACCGCTCAGGGATGGTGCTGTGGTTGTGACGCCAGACTGAATGCCTGAGTCCAGATAGGACTGCTGCTGCCACTGACTTACAACAACCTTGCTGTCACCTATTGCCATGTCCAACTCCATCAAATCAGCTGTGCAAAAAAAGGACAAAGTGAGACACAAGAAGGAATACATGAGAAAAAATATTTACTTCACCAACTTTAAGCATAGTTTTCAAATAAGATCTTTCACCAACCTTATTTATGGAAGTTTGTTGTAGGAAAATAAAGAGCGGGAAAATTAAATTGACAAGTATACATTTGTTTAACTGAAACCAAAAAGAAATATCTCTCTCTACATGTGATACTCTAGGGTACTTTGCTGGTAATTTTAACATTTCTCGTCATACCAACTTAAGGTGCATTTAAATCAAATCAAATCACTTTTATTGTCACATCACATGTGCAGGTACATTGGTACAGCACATGTGAGTGAAATTCTTGTGTGCGAGCTTCACAAGCAACAGAGTTGTGCAAAATACAATAATGTAAACAAGCAAAATACAAGAATGGCTACATCTGAAACTAATAAATATATGTACAATATATAATAGTATATGCATTTCTGGATGTGTATACCAAATATTTTTCTACGTGTGTGTGTACACATATTTTACAAATTAAAATATGTGTACACACACACACACACACACACACACACACACACTTAGTTTACTGAAAGACAAAACTAGATGAAAGAAAAACCTAAAAACAAATAATTTAAGATACCGTGAAATCTGGTCATGCTTCTCCTTTTCTCAAATGAGCTTTATACTGAGATCTTAAAACAAAAGTCTTGAAAATGATCAGTTCTCCATACTTACACTGGGTAGCCATTGTTCTTGCCTGCCCTCAGCCCGCACAGCAGATATACCTGTAAAAAAAATGTTTCGCACACTCAGGAAAAACTACCAACTCAAACTCAACTTCATTTCTGGCAAAACCAAACCGTCAAGCTCTGGGTTTCTCCAGCGACCACTCAATATTAAAGTCACAGTCTACTGCTCTACCTGTATAAGTGATCGAGATGCTTGTTTGGTTTGCTATCTTAGCTTTGAGGGGAAATGCCGAGCCTCCACCTCCAAACGAGTGAGTAAAGCGGTGGGTATTTCCAGGCCAGCACGAACACAATTCACCATTCAGCGGCAAAGAACATCAAAGGCATATTTCTCCCCCTCCCCCTACCACGGCCAAGTTCCGACCTCGCAGCTTGGGTTTCCAATGAGAGAAACTACCCCCCCCCCCCCGCCCCGCAATCACTTCAATGACTCCTCCTCTCATGGTGGGTCCAACTACAAGCGTAACAAGCTGGCTAATCACAACTAATCGAGAAAAAAAAAAAACCCTAAATGGATGGTCTCACCAATCACCAAATATATTTTATTTGTACACAATTCAAGGACTAGCGTGTATTAGCCACCCCTATTAGCTAACAGGTTGGCTAGCTTACCTTGAAAGCTCGTTATGCTAGCCTAACGTGCGCAGCTAACCTATCCGCTAGTTAGCTAACATAAACAAACACTGTTTAGGAATTTGACCACTGTCTAAAAATGCGCATGAGCCGTCCTGAGAAGCAACCAATATTGATAGCCGTTATTTTTCACAAACAAATCCATTAGTACAATCCCGACTTTCAAGCACGCTCCCATTTTTAAATTTCTGATTTGATAAGCACAGCTAGCCAGGACGTATGAAAAGTAGTTCCAAGCGCCACCGTACAAAACCTGCTGTGCTGCCAGCCAAATCAGAAAACCCCACCGGAGCCCCCTCCCTAGCCAAAGACGATTTTCTTTGCTAAACCATAACCTGACGCACTGTACGATATTGTATAAAAGTGGTAATAAGCGTAGCATATTTACCAGAATCGAGCGGCACCTCCGTGGTTCTTGTCAGGAGAAAAGAAATCCCCTTTCTCTTAGCTGAAAATAGGAGAAGGGCTGCTAGGTGAACCACCCGTAGAAGTCCGAACCACACCCGCTGCTGCGCCGCCGAAGATGTTGCTTCCGCCAGTGCAATCAAACATCAAGATGGCGAACGGAGAAATACAGTATTCTTCCGCACTTGGAAAACTAGGGCCTCGGATTTAAACAAAGTTGTAGCATCAAAAATCACAGTTTTACCGTAATAGCCAGGTAGTGGTGTCTTTTTGTTTTAAGAACAAGGGCTGTGTTGGCTCTTAGGTCTTATAGCAAGGTAATGAGAGTTTTTCATGTGGGAAGCGGCGGTGGGGTAGTGGAGGGGAAGGCGAGGTGCCTTCATTAGACAGGAATGAGATTCAGCGGGTGCTAATATGACAGAGCGCTTTGATTAACATGCAGCAAATGAAAAAGGCACAAACATTTCCGCTAATAGGACTCTACGTTCATTTACTTAATGAGTGAATTAAGTCGCAGTTTTGGCAAGCATGGTCCGAGCACTTTCTACACCTGTATACAGTTAAAGAGGGATTTTGCAAATGCTTGACTGCAGTAGTTAATGGAAGAAGAGGAGGGTGGATAGGAGAGGGGATGGAGGGACAGAGTCAGCTACACGCTATATAAAATTCCTATAATAATTACATAATTAAATCGACCACATTGTACTTTCCAGGAGGCATTAAGTGATCTTGAACTGATACATGAGGTTTACAAGTCTTAGGATCATTTAATATTTTGATTATTTTGAAATTATCGGAACATTGCTAATATGTGCATTTTATTCTGGGCAGCTGTATATGTATTTGGTATGCACAGGCAGTGTATCAGTCTAATAGTCAAACATTCACTTATGCTTTTAATACATTCCTGCCTGTGCTTAAGCTTCTTAGGATTGCATACACACAAGCATCAAAAGAATTACAGTTAATCGACTGCAGAGCTCAATTTCCCCCATTTAAGAGTCATAAAATGAGAGAGGCTGTTGATATGAAATGAACACATGCAAAGCACAGAGCAATGCGGACTATTTGTGCATGATCATGTGCGCCATGCATGCCTCAAGCCAGAAAAGGTCAAAGTCCAAAGTGCTATTGAGAAGCATATACCTACTGTTGTTACTACTGTTACTATAGTGACTGACAGGTACGATACTACAATGAAAAGTTTTATATTCCTGTAATTTATTTGATGATGAAAATGATGTTAGTTTGTAGTATGGCAATAAAAACATGAATTTGCATGTAGGTGTAATGATTCTCAGTGATGCAGCCAGACCAAATGAATACATGAGACTGCATTTCCATCATTTTGAGCTTTATTGTCTCAGCATGTGGAGCTAAAATCAAGAAACCAGCTCAGGCATGCATCAAAGTAACAATAATAATAATAATAATAATAATAATAATAATAATACACACTGCAAGTTATCATCTGCAGATTAGAATGTGAACCAGGCGTCTCCTGTAGCATTGTGTGAAATCCACACCCTTTGCATGAATTTATCTGACATAATGTGATGTTCATATTCCTTCCAGTCTCTTATGTAAGCAGGTTTAAGAGTTTATTAAAGACATGAAACCTAGCATTTCATGTTAATCATGGGGGGAATGTAAGAATGGGAAGGACATGCAAGCTCTACAACAAGTCAGTGGATTTAAGCCCAAGACCCGGTTGCTATGTGGTAACAGTGCTGACCAATGCACCGATTCTAATAATGTGATGTGTTAAACCAACACTTTTGTGTAAGGGTTTATTCATTTGCTGTTCCTCAGAGTCTTTATAAATACTATATATTGTATAGTGTATATTCATGGTGGTCAAGGTAAAAAGTAAACCACTAGAAACACAATAAGAGCTTTTAATATGATTGTTGCTTCATGATCCCAATGGTATTTAATATTGTACTCTTTTGTTTGAGTCTTAGGACAAGCACTGCACTCAAAACAGTGTCTGAAAACACTTATGTTTCATCCACTTGCAAGTCATGTGCACCAAAGGCCACAACTGATATTTTTCATTCTTCAAAACAAAGGATAATCCAAGGTCACTTGCAGGTCACTGAAGCGGGTGGGCTCAACCTTCAGGTACCTAACTTAAGAGACTGCAGATTTTGTCTGTCAAAAAACAAAACGGAAGCCAGGTGGATGAATCCGAATAAATACAACTTTTATTTAACTGATTGACAGATCTGATTATACAAACGTCAACACAGAGATCTGAAATAACGGGACCGATCAGCGAGACAATGACTGTACATTCTTGTTGTGACCCCCCCCCCCCCCCCAAAAGCCATTCCCCTTGCCAGCAGTAACTATGGAACTTAATTGCTAGTGTTTCTGAACAACTAAAGCTCAGCTACACACCTACCCTCTGAAACCTTCCCTTTTTTCAGTGCACAGTCTGGTCTGTACCTCGAGGGGCAGTTTGGCCAATCGTCGGGTACCATGACAGAAGAGCTTGAGTGTCAGGTCTGTTGTTTGGTTTGTGTAGTAATGCAGGCTCTGTTGCTGCAATTAGAGTTTGCACTGTTTTAAGAGTTTCTAGTGTAAGAGCATAGTAATGTTTTTGTTTTGTTTTGTCATTTGGTTGAAATGCAAACAGCCAAAAAAATCTCTCGACGAAACATTTCTATTTGCCTCACTCTCATTCTCTCACACACACACACACACACACACACACACACACACACAAAACTAATATGTTTTTCCCCTTCATCATAAAAAACTTCTTGCAGTTTTTATGTCAGGCATTTTTCTTTTTCCTTCTTCTACACGTCTTCCTCTGGCCAAGTGTGACTTACCAGACATACATTAAACCCATGAACACACACACAGACACACATTCATCCCTATGTTATTACCTAAGTGCAGTTTCATCATCATGCGCCCTCAGCGTTTCCTACAGTAAAAACACCACCTGTACCATCACAATCAGTGGATGGATAAAACACCATTGTTGTCGTTCTTGCAATCCAACCAACTCTCATCCCAGCCTTTACACCCCCATTGCCCCCCTCCCACTAACCATATACTTCTCATGTAACAGACCCTCTTGTATTTAAAAGAGACAAATACTTGTCCTTGGTGTAACAGCTGGGAAGAAAACAGGGAGTGAGCGGGAACAAAGTGTGGGTAAAGGGCGAGTTCGTCTCCTTTAGGAGAAAGTGAAGGAGAATGGGGAAGGGGGGGGGGAGGGGGGGGGACTGGTATGTCCACCCGTTCCCTTTTCCCTGCATCTTTATGACGAGGTGGAGAGTGAGAGTGGAGGGAAGAAGGGAGGCGGGCGGTGAGTGAAGTGCAGGGGATGGAGGGAAGGAGAGCAGGGTGCTGGTCTTCATGTGTCCTGCCCATCGGTGGCAGGGGTGTCGTTGGCATTGGACAAGTCAGAGTCAGTCTCTCGGCTGGCTATGCGGTCCAGCTCTGCCTGGACGTCGCTGAGGCCCAGCTTTGAACCTACAAATGTTAGCAGGGACGTACAAATCGGTGCTATGTCACAGAGTACACGATCAAATAAACAAGCCGCTTAGCCAATGCAGCAAATAGCAGTGCGTTTTCACAGCACTGAGTGGTTAACAATGCACAATGCAATAGAGAGAGAAAGAGGGAGAGAGAGAGAGTAAAAAAAAAAAAGCTAAGTGCACATGGTTAAAATAAGAGCTGGGTAAGAAGCTGATCATTCATCATGGACAGTTATGAAAAGTAACATGATTTTAGTACTGTTAATGGATACTTTTCATCTATAATACAAGCAGACGACTGCACTGGTTTCAGTGGTCTCATTCTGTCTCAACTCATTTGCATGAGGAACCGCAGCGCTTCTGCTGCTCCTCAGGATAATGACAATAGGCTTATAAATTCAACAGAGGGAGCCAAGCCAACGATGCAAAGTGGTAAAATATGTTTTTCAAAGTCTTTATTAGTGCCATTCCTATCTACATATAGAAAGAGATCATTTACTTCTGTCCAGGTTTACACATTTGTGCAATAACTGTGTGATCATATCAATCCTATTTTAAAAGGCATCAAAGTACTGTATTCAACTGCCGTTGGCTCTTCTTGCACTTGTTATCTAAATTACACAGCAAAAGGCAATATATTAGAATATAAAGATTTTTATATAAATATACAATTTTTATATTAATATAAAGCTTTCATTTGAATATGAAAGTTTCCACAGTGTGTGCATGACGGCTGAAAACACCTGCATGTATGCTGGCTATACAAAGTAAGCTGTTTACAGCTATCGTGTTTTTAAGCGTATTTCCTTCATATAACCCAGCCTTACTCAGAATCATGTGCACTGACTTTGGCAGATGTTAGTGAAATGCAATGCAACATGCAAACAAATCATTCAAATTATTTAAAGTGAGAGAGTAACAAGAAGACAGGGGTATTAGGGAAAAGGGAAAATAAATGGGATGCGACTGTCATTAAAATCCATTCATCCTTGTCTTCCTGGTTTACTGCTGGTAATCTTCACATTTTGTAGATGTGCTCCTAGCCACAAAAATCAGCACATTTATTCTATTACATATTCGATCATTGAGACTAATCTCTGAAGGCAAAATTTAGGCATATGGCGGAGAAGTAATTAAATAGCCATGGGATCATCTCCTGGACCCCTACTTTAGTTCTCAGCTTGGGGAAACTTATATATAGACATAACCTCCCTATTGAAAGGATAGATCATGAGTAAATAAATTAACATAAACAGAAAGCCCGCAGCCCAGTCTCTGTCTTTATACGAGAAGTAAATAGTGATACAGGAGGACTGATCCCAGCAATACTCCTGCTTTGGATGCTGGAGAAGGCGTGTCAAAAGAATAAATGGGTGCTCTCGGTGTCATACACAAGCAATAATGATGAGAAATATCTTGCTCACACACACCTTAACGTGGCCAGCATCCTCTGACTAGTGCATACACACACAAACACACACACACATTATGAATGGCGTTAACAGTGAGACTGCACACAAGATGGTGAGGGTTAGTTAAGAAGGACAAGACGTTCACACGGAGCTACAAACAGACAGAGACGACGGTGATGGGTGTAGGTTTGTGCAACTTGTAGATGCACACAGGCCCTTTAATGACTGTCTTTATTAAGGGTTGTGTTTACGTCTGGAGTGTGAGGATGAGAGTCAAGAGGAAGGATGGCAAACAGGTGACAAAAACAAACAGAAGCTCAGGTGATGAGTACTGAATAAATATGCGATGTCTTCAAAGACAGCTGAATAACAGGTCACTTCTATTCAGGGGTACAAAAGCAGAGCGCTTCCAACGCCTCAGCGCGTTCTCACCTGACTTCCGTACAGTTCCCGGTGTATTGTTGCCACCACCTGGTGTGCCGGGCCCTGCCGTCCCCGCTTTCTTTGTCAGTAGACTGTTGAAGAAATTGGCTAGCACACCCTCACTAGTCTGACCTGCAGCATAATGAGACTCGAGTTAAAAAACATGCGCACAGACGTACAAACAGAAGCGCACTTAGAGAGAAACCGACACGCGCGTCTGTGCGCAAGGACGAAATGCCTGACATACCGGACTGTGGCATAGCATTTGCTACGTTGGCCGCTGCAGAGCGATTACTCGTCCTCGGAGAGCCCGTGGGTGCCCTGCTTGTGGTGTCCTATATTAGGGAGAAAAGAAAAAAAAAAAACCAAGTTTCATACATAAGGACACTGGAGGGAGCTTTCTGTTATCATGTGAGCCAAAACTTGGGAGGAAAAAATAAATAAATAAAATGGACCGCTCACCACTGGTCGTCCTGCTGTCACAGCGGGCTGTTTGGCGAGCAGCGACTGTAAATTAGAGCACAACATGCACACGCACTCGAATTAGCCCTTCATTAACATATTAAAACCCTCAAGTGTGAGTTAATTTGAGCACCTGCAAGCAGTAAAACCCAAATAGCATCGACACCGGTGAAATGTTTTCTGACCTGCAGCTTTACCAGAAACACTTGGTCGTCTTCTGCCTGAATCTCCTTTTCGTGTACAATCTAATGAAAGTAAAGAGAAAAAAAAACAAAACACAACACATAAATGTATCAATGTTTTTTTGCTTCTTTGTAGCTCAAAAGCAACTGGATTTGACCAAAAATGATTGTGACCCTCTGCAGGGACATTAAAGGTTAGTGCAACCGCTATGAACTGTAAAAATGATGGCTTGTGGTAGCATATGATATTATAATAGTAATCTAAGTGTGACTTGGTGGGATTAACTGGCATAAGAGGATGTTTCAGCATGTACCTTTCTGACTGGTGGCTTAACTATTACATCCTCGAAGCTGTCCTCTGCTTTTATTGTCTGGAAGTTCTCATGAAGTATGGCGATCTTTTTCTCGTTGTCCCAACCTGATGGACTGGTGGAGGGGGGAGACTTGGTTACAAACCAGATACAGGTGGTGCCCACAGCACTTTAAATATGCACATGTGCGCAAAACCCTGCTTACATAAAGACTGCATCTCTTTCCACCACTTGCGCAGGGCAGTGGAATGGAAAGCCATAGAGTCTGTGGACCAGGTATTTATACAGGATGTCCAGGTTCTTCATTTCCTTCACTGATGTGTAAAGCAGAGAGGCGCCGTCTGACACAGCTGTCAAGGATGTTTTCAACACTCCAATATCTAGAGCCAGAAACAATGATAAACACTAACAAAAACAAAATTCTTTTAATAACAGTGACACAACTGAAAAACCCAATTCTGGCTTATAATTGCTACAGGGGCACAAAAGAACTGAGGCAGCGTGCAATTATTTTAGTCTTTGTGCTCGTTTTTAAACACAATAAACATGAAAAATGAAATCCTGCTTTCACTCACTATTGACTGAGTGAAATTATGCAGAGAAACAAACAACTTGAAGCAATACTGGGTGAACTCTGACAATGACTGAACTCTGTCTGCAAAAATAAATGAAAACAACAGTTCAACTTTTAACAGCTTACACTGCCAGGGAAATCCTATGGACAAAACACCTCATAGAAGGCAACAGACAAAATGTAAAGCTCCACAGCCATGTAAAGACACTGCATATGCACCACATTTTTATTATGTTCTCTACAACAGTACGACTTTTGCGTTACAGGTTGCGCTAGCCATCAGTTTGTTAAGGAAGGATACACTGCAGACAGAAACGTCTGATGTGGAACTGGATGAAATCCAGGTGTTCGTCTCTGTAGTCGTGCTCTTTTTCCAGTGTGCTGATAGCATCGCACTGAGGAACGGATAAACAGACGCCAGAGTTGAATGCTTGTACAGAGATGCAAAAAATAAGCACTGTGTTGCTATGACATGAAACCTTTCCTGCTAAAAAAAACCAAAACAAACAATAGACCCAAAACTCCATCTTAAAATTACACATGCTACAAGTTTTGCAGCGTGTGGAGGAAAAACAGTGTTATGTGTACCTTTGTGCAGACCACCACTACTGGTATTCCCAGGTTGTGTGTAAGTGTGTTGTCTCCTAAGGGCAGCAGCACGCTCTCTTCTTCTTCACTCCTCCTCTGCGGTGCTCCATCCTCCCCGGTACCCGGCTCTGTGTACTCCTGGAACTGCTTTACCACTGCGTGCAAATGCAAGCAAACACCGTTATGGTGCACAGACAGATAAGCAATTATTGGGACCTTGAAGAGGTCAGTTTTTAAAAACCTCCTGTTAGAATTCTTCTAATGAACCTCTTTAGACAAACCCATTTAAGTCTTTTACAAAGATGCCACTTCTCTGAGTAACATTTAATATTTCTAAGATCAATTTTTGTGAAGAAATTATGATTTATCTACTTCTAAGTCTGACTGCTGTCAGTATGACTCACGTCTGTGCTCCAGCTCCCGCAGCTTTTCTGGGGGGACTCGGAGTTTGTCAATGTGTTCCCTAGCAACGGCGGCCCACTTCTGGAGAGAGTCCAGGGCGTTCCAAGGCCGCGACATGTCAACCGTTATCAGGAGCAACGTGTTGTCGATAGAGTCCACCGGTACAGCTACTCCCTGTAGACCCTTATGGTAAAGGTCTCCGTCTAACACCCAAGCATTACATCTAGTGTGGTCTAAATACACAAACACACACAAAGCAGGTTCAAGTAAACATTCCGATACAGCCTCCTGATATATTCAGCGCTCGAGTTTACTCTGCAGTCACAAAAACAGAAGCACAGTAAGACTCTGTAATTTGTTTTGTGAACAGCAGGCGTTTGCAGGTTACCATCAATGTCATCGTCGTGAACACTGAAGTAGAGATATTCCAGGCCACGGCCTTTCATGTACTCTTCAACCCCTTGTAGCTTTGCAACCAAAGTGGTCTTTCCCGAGCCCACCTCACCTAAACACACATAAAGTCAGTACATAACATACAGTAAATATAACCAGTCAAACACAATATGCACCCCCCCAATCAGATACAACAACACAAGAACAGAAAATAAATAAATAAATTTGGAAAAAGCATTTTAAGTGGCATGAAAACTGAGGTCTACCAATACACTACAGGCCTGTTTCAGGTATACAATTTGATAATTAACCTCCATCTGGTGTTATGAGCTGCACATAATTCAAAGGTAATACCTATAATATTAATATATAGGAAGCATTTTCCTATAGGGAAGGTGTGCCACAAAAATTGCTTTCTTTGCCTAACCAGCAAACTTCAAATGTATTATTAATAAGACAGGCGACAGGGTGGTTAGCACAGTCTCCTCACAGCAAGAAGCTCCTGGATTCTAGGGCCTTTCTGTGTGGAGTTTAGACTCACCGGTGTGTCTGTGTCTATGTTAGCCCTGTGACAGACTGGCAGGCTGCCCAGGGCATACCTTGCCTCTCGCCCTATGACAGCTGGGATAGGCTCCAGCCCCCCTGCAACCCTGACTCTAATAGGTGGAAGAAAATGAATGGATAGATGTTACAGAAAAGACAAAACGCATCAGCCTGATTAGAACACATTATATAGATTATGTGTTTTATGGTTCTTTTCTGCATGTTTACTACTAGTTTTAGTTTATTCCTCGAATGTGCCCCTCACTTTTGACTATGATCCCAACGATGTCTTATTGAAAGGATCACTGCATATAAACAGGTATGAATGATATATGATTAAATTTGTGTCCTTTATATCACGATATATACACTTATATTTAATGTGTGTTTTATGCAAATTGTGAAGAACTATGAAACTGTGTTTTAAAAAAAATATACTGTAAAAAATTAAATCCTTTTTTTAGCGTTTAAAATGTAATTTAACAATAACAGACATGAAATGGCATTAGCTATTACCTTCATCAAATTAGTCTTTTTTTGTCATACATTTTCACTACGTTTTGTCTGGTAAATAAATAAATGCATAAAAACTCAATGGCACAAATAAGATTCCATTGAAACTACATTTAGAAAACTCTGAACTGAAACAAAAAAAAAACTGTCTATGGTTAATATATATGTATTTTTTGCTTATGTCACAGAGGTTATTGTTTTAAAGAGCGATCTAAGGACGATACAATATGCTGTGCATATGTGGAGACATTTAAGCAGTTCCTGCTATCCTCTTAGCTGACACAAAAGCATTGTTATTGTATGTGATTAGGTCAGAGCTGCATCCATTCCTGCTCGCTGCCATATTAACTTACACCGACAGGGGGACTCAACGCATCATAAAGCAGTGCTGATGATGTTGTCACAGGTAGCATTATAGTCAAATGGCCTCTCGCCGTCATTGTACACGGGTATAGCTGTCTGATTAGCTGGAATGGGTGTGCGGGCTGCGGATTATCCCGGACGGATGTGCCGACAGTGTGTTTTGTGTCGTGGCACGAGAACGGAGCGAGACAGGGAGGCACCCTGTCCGCTTCACCCACGCGGAGCTCTGTGGTCCTGCACAATAAAACAACAACAACACAGTCCGCTGGTCTGTCCCGTCCACTCACAATCATCTCTGCCTAGCTGCTGCTAGCATCGCTGACTGCTAGAATGACTTGCAGGCTTTCAAAGCGGCTGTATTAGCTTACATATCATCGTGTGTGTGTGTGTGTGTGTGTGTGTGTGTGTGTGTGTGTGTGTGTGTGTGTGTGCGTGCGTGCGCGCGCGCATATGACCGCGCGCCAGTGCAGGCGCTCACAAAATACACCTGTCTCCATCTCTCCTCAGCTAGCCCACGCATCAACAACAAAGCCTCATCAGTCCAAAGAGATGCTAGCTTAGCAGGAAAATTAAGTCTAACTGCTCGGATGAGGTGATCACCAGCTCCTTGGCTGTTGGAGCTAACGGTGCCTACTGGTTAGCCAGGAGAGTGCAGACAAACACAGATACCCACCCATGACCAGGACATTTTTCCCAGACGGTAGCTTTGATCTTGAATGGGTTGACACTTCGCTCAGGATTGTGGACCTGCACACAGAGCATCCCCGTTACAACACGCCCAAACATGCTTGTTCATTCATTCACAAACAAACGACTGACAGCGAGAAGCTAAAACAAGCTAGTAGTAATGCTGCTGCTGCTGTGTCACCAGTGCCCAGTCTGGTGCTGATGCTAGCTAGCCTCGTTAGCAGGCTAGCTGTCAAACCATCCTTATTCCAGCACAGTGGACTCTCCGCGCCCCCAAATTCTGCTCCCAATAAACCAGCTCTAATCAGCCATCGCCCACCATAAGTTCTGCCCATCATCCTCTTCTGGATTGGAGTTCTCCAGTGTGCTCCTAGGTCCAGTTGAATTGGAGGATAATAGTGCACTCCTCCCTGAAGTCGCCATCTTCGCAGGGCTTGGAAACCGAACGGAGCGCCCGGATGTAGCAGCAGAGCGCTAACCTAGCCCGGCCCGGGGCGTGGTCCGCCCGCACAAAGCTGCTGTCCCTGCTCCAGACATGAAATGATCTCAGCCACAGGGCAGTGTGACACAACCCCAGGCAAAGTCCACATGCAGTGTTTCTGCATTATTCAAAATAAATCTGTGTAAAACCAACAACACCACACATAATAATAATAATAATAATAATAATAATAATAATAATAATAATAATAATAATAATAATACAAGTATGGGCTGTACGGAAATAACTGCGTTTCTTTTTCTTGTCATTTTGTTCCAAATAAATAATCGTGTTTCCAAAAGAAGCTAAAAAAAACCCCGTCTTTTAGACAAAATATCCTCTTAAATGTGCTGCATCCAGAATCAGTGCCTTGATTTGTGAATATTGGGGCATCAGGCCTAAGTCTATAAGGAGATAAAGCGATAATTCCGTGTAGGAATTGGATGGACTTCAAATCGACAGTTCAGGCCTTTAAAAGCTGTACAGCACAAAAATGAGCTAAACTAAACTAAACTAAGTTAAAACGACTTAGAGCTTATTATTTAAAATTTTCTTTTTAAATTAAATTTCACACGTTTATTACGGCATTTAATTTAATTTACATATAACACACGAATCGGCTCGAAGAAAAGGTGTGTTATACCACATTATATAAGTGAACTTCCACCTGAAAACGCTGCAAGGAGTTAAATCTTTATGCATTTGTAATTTCGTAAATAAAATAACATTTAAAAGCTAAAGTAATCGTGAGGATTTCTGCGTGCAATTCCCAGCAGGGAGAAGCAATAGTGGCCTGAATATAAAATGTGATTATTAGCAGCCAAATAGGGCTCACGCAGATTGAACGTCTCTCTGCTGGGCTCAGAGTGAATCTTCGACTGCCAAGCTGTATCAGGTGTGTGGTCACCGCCACAACAAAACCAGCGAGGCGCATCAGAGCTGAGAACAGCGCATGCAGTTCACGAGTGCTGCAGTTCATCACAGCCACCGCAAGATGGCGCTGACACACTGCGGTGGAAAGCCGCAGATCCCCGGGCACGGCGCTCTCTCAGTGGCCCCCGATGGAGCCAACGGATTACAAACTCCTGTTAAGTGGCGCACCGTCCACCTCCTCCCCATCTTTCACCTAGAGTAAAGCCAGGCGGACGGAGCGCCTCCTTACCGAGCTCGAACTGTGGGAACTGGGAATCAGCGTTGACTGTCAGCGAGCTCGAGCTCTGCAGTGTAGGGGGATAGAGAAGGAGGTGGTGTGAGGAGGAGAACATTATAGACAAAGACAGTGAGATGGGTCCGGAGGCTGTGAGGTATTCGTGATTGTCAAGTAAACGGCGGTGAAGTTGTCCTGCTCCGCACGGATCTTTCCTTCAGGTGAGGTGAGTTTTCTCTCTCTGCCGGAGCACCCGGGTGGTTAATGTCTCACTCACGGGTGGTGTGTGTTACAAATATCCGCCCCCGAATAATTTTCTGTATTGTCCTGCAAGTGACATATACGATGCATGTGTTGGTGTTATAGAAAGAGGAGAAAATGAACAGCTTGCGGGACTTTGTGGGTGCATGAATTTGTTCTGAAGAATGAAACAACCAGGGAGAAACTAATAAACCTACAAATCCTATTAATTTTTTAACAAAATTGTTATTCTGAAAAAGGGAGTTGGGGTATTCTCTCTTTGAAATAGTGGAAACCACGGTGCAGGCTTCACTTATAAGCCTCTGCTTTAATTGTATTCTCCTGGTGTGCTATATGAGAAGATAACCTCTGTGAGAGGAAAAGATCCATCTCATTCCCCGGTCCCTCTCAATTTTCCTCTCTCCCCTCTGCTTCATTCTTCCTCACTTGCCTGCCTCACCATAGTTATTTCCCTATAATCCTCCCCCCTTCTCACAACCTCCGTCTCCCTCACTCTCCCTAGTCCTCCTTCTCTGCCGGCTCTAATAACACTGCAAGTTTGCAGCACCAGAAATCTTCACTAGACTATAGCTTTTCCCAGTCCCAGCGAGCTTTTAGTTGAAAATGTCCCCTTCACCTCCAATGGCCGATGGTCTTTAATTGGTTGCATAACATGCCACATGCCTCTTTAGGTTGTGTTGCTTGTGCAGTGGCTGTTACTCCCTTTGCTTGATAATCGATACGTAACGGAGCAATTACAGCACTTGAGTGTCAGGGACCTTTATGTGACTGAATCATTGATGCCACATCAGTCACAGTCACTGTACACATGTGCATTTGTGGTGAGCAGCTACATGCACAGAGTCAAGAGTCATCAAGGCGCAAGCTCTAACGATGTTACTGTACATGCAGAAAAAGAGCTCGGAGTTCAAGGCTGCTATAAGTTAGGTCATTTTTGCTCATGTGCTTTCTGTTAAATATTTGAAACAAGTTTCAAATTCTTTATTTGAACAAACATGAAAAAATATTACTGTATTCAAAGTGGGCTCCGTAACACATAAACCTTGACAAAAACATTTGTATCACTCTGTGTTACCTTAATATCGCTGTAAAAAAAAAAGATGGCAAATCATCCAAGCCATACTGAAAAATCTTTTTTTTAATTTTTTTTTTTTTTATAAATTTTATTTTCAGTCACAGCAGCATGTTAACAACAAAACATTGAACATACAGTAGTTTGCTGTTCAGTATTTACAATACCCCAAAAGATAACAGAAATAGAGAAGGAAAAAACAAACAAACAAACAAACCAAAGAAACCCCCACAAAACAACAACAAACAAACAAACAACAACAAACAAATAGAAAAATAAAATGCATAAGGGACATTCAGCGTACAGTTAGCTATGATAGCGATATAGAGATATGGTATCTGGTCATGATAAGGTGGTCATTTTAAATGTTTCCATGTACATCAAGAATGGCTGCCATGCCCTAAGAAATTTGGTGGTTGAACCTGCCAGTGTATATCTCATCTTTTCTAAATGTAAAAACCTCATGAGCTCCGCAAGCCACTGTTCATGTGTGGGAGGAGCTTCCTGCTTCCATCTTAAAAGTATAAGGCGCCTTGCGATAAGTGAAGCAAAGGCAATAGAATTCGAATAGCATTTTGGCAAAGTGATGTCTTGAGGTATCACCCCAAAGATAGCCGTTAGAGCAGAAGGATCATATTTAACGTTATACATCTCTGACAGAGTGTTAAATATAGACACCCAATAGATATGAAGATTGGGGCATGTCCAAAAGGTATGAAGGAGCGAACCTGTTTCTGCTTTACATCTGTTACACAGAGGGTCAGCTCCTGGATAGAACTTGGCTAACTTTTCCTTGGAGATATGTAATCGGTGTAGGACCTTAAATTGAAGGAAGAAGAGTGTACCCTCTGGAGAAAAGATTGCCAGAGCTCATCTGTTATAGTCATCCCAAGGTCTTTCTCCCACTGTGCTTTAAGGATGAAGAGAGAAGGAGATTGAAGATCTAATAGTATAGCATAGATTTCTTTAATCGCCCCTCTCTTATGAACGTTTATATTAATAATTTTATCCAAAGAAGTTTCCTCAGGTAGTTCCGGAAATGAAGGAAATCGACTCTTTACAAAGTGACGAATTTGTAAATAGCGGAAAAAATGTTGCCGAGGAACATTAAACTGCTTCAGGAGCTGCGTGAATGAGGCAAAAATCCCATCTACAAAAAGGTCTTTGATATTTCTAAGGCCATTACTTTCCCATATTTTAAAGGCAGAGTCCATCATGGAGGGTGGGAACATATGGTTTGAGCAGATAGGTGCTTTAATTGACATTAAGTGTAACCCCAACCTTTTCCTACATTGCACCCAGATGCTGAGCGAGTCATACAACAAAGGGTTACGTTTATAGGTGTATAGTTCTAATGGGAGAGCTGAACTCAACAAAGCTGATAGGCAAATTTTGCCACAATTGGATGACTCAATTTGGAGCCAAGCTGGAGTCTCTGTAGTAACATTACTCATCCAGTACAGCATATTACGAATATTTGCTGCCCAATAATAAGACTGAAAGTTTGGCAAGGCTAATCCACCCATTGGCCTAGTCCTCTGCATGAAATCTTTACGAATTCGTGGACTTTTGCCATTCCAAATAAATGCAGCGATATGCTTATTCAGTGTTATAAAATACTTATTGGGTAAGTAGCATGGGATACATTGAAATAAGTAAAGGAACTTGGGAAGTATGTTCATTTTGATAGAATTAATGCGGCCAATTAATGACAGTGGTAAATTGTTCCACCTCTGAAGATCTGTCTCAGTATTTTTAAGCAGCGGGACAAAGTTTCTTTCATAAAGATCTTTGTATGAGTGGGTAACCTTAACCCCCAGATAGGTCACATACCCTGATTTAACGTTAAATTGAAAACCTACCACGGAGAAGTGGGAAATAAGAAGAGAATAACGAATTTGTTCTAACACGTGCCATAGGTGAGGAGTAAAGTAACTGAATCCATGAAATGAAATTAGGGCCAAATCCAAATTTATGCAGAGTATAAATCAGATAATCCCACTCCACCCGGTCAAATGCCTTCTCAGCATCGAGTAATAAGGCAATTTCAGGGGTTGTAGTTGACTTGGTGTGTAATATGTTTAAAAACCTGCGCAGGTTGAAAAAACCATGCCTACCCTTCATGAAACCTGTCTGATCTGGAGAAATTAACAATGGTAGATATTGCTCTAGCCTGAGAGCAAGTGTTTTTGACAGTATTTTTAAATCTACATTTAAGAGTGATATAGGACGATATGATGAACACTCTAATGGATCCTTATTTGGCTTCAATAGGAGTGAGATGGTCATACTGAAAAATCTTGAGGTGTGATATGAAAATTTGCTGTCACCTCTGGATATGTGCAACGCATGTGACAAGTGAGGCAGATTCTGCACGCCGCCCTCATACAGTGGATCTTGCTGAAGAAGTCTTCCACATCCACACTTCACTATCAGTGTCATCTGCTGTCAACTGGAACAGAGAGACATCTGCTCTTTCCCCCTCCCACACACACACACACACACACACACACACACACACACACACACACACACACTATCAGCCGGTTATACATACACAAATGTATGCCAGTGCACGCGGGCACGTACAGCTGACTACATGCCACTCACTCACGGGTCTGTTGTAAGTCACACACCTGCCCTTTGGCTCCCTCCTCCGTCCATTTGTCTGTGTACAGCCCATTCGCTGCACTCAGCTAAAAATAATCAGCACCACACACATGGAACATGAATTATGGAAGAAACGAAGGAAAGAGAGAGAGACATTCAGGTCAGAGTCAGACCCAATTCCAACAGCTTCACTCCCCAAGGACGACACTAGACCACTCCATTAATATGCCGTTTGTATCATCTACCGTATCAGACCTGTGGTTATCCTTTAGTTTGGACTGGACCGAGGCTGCCCAACGGTTCGCCCTAAAGCTTTATGCACATTACAAGCTGCGAAGCTGGATCCATACAGTTTCATGAGATTAATTATGCATGTGATGCAGTGTTTCCAATATAGCAGTCATAAATCTAAAGCTTATTATAAATAAGTGTTAGCTTTACAACCAACATCAGCTGCTGTAACCTTTGAATAAAGAGCTTATATTGCTGCTTTGTATTTTCAATATGCTTGCTATTCTGTATATATATGTATATATGTATATCAAGAATGATTGAAGATTTTCAGAAACACTTTTCTTAAAAAAGTTGCCCTCCTACTGTATATCCCTATATATTGCGTGGGCTTATTAAAGATGATATAATGGGAGCTTCATTGCTTCATTGCTAAGCTAAGATTGACCTGCCCTGGTTGTAGCTTAAAAGAGTGGTATTGATCCTCTCATCAGACTATTGACAGGAAGGCAATTAGTTCCCAATATGTTGAAGTACTCCTTTAAAGACTCGAAAATGGTGAAAATGGGTGAAGAAATGCAGGGGAGTAAAGCCCACCATATCCCAGTATGCATACAGTACTGCAGGTTAGGTGTATTTGAAAGATGAGAGGGTTGTCATTTATTTAGTTATTTATTTACTAAACTACTGAGTACAGCTGTTTATTCTGCTTCTTGTGCCAGAGACAGTGTTGGCATTTCAACCAGTATAGTCAAAGCACTTATCCCGATCATCTTTTTCCACATTATCTTATGTAGAAAGTAAGAAAGTGCATATCAAACAGCACACATAAATGCTAGTGTGGATATATGTGACATGCCAAATCAAGCCTCACTGATTTTGACTTTACAAGCTTTTACTTTAAGAACTTTAAAGGTGTAATTCCTCAAACAGGTTCAACACACTAATTAGGAGTGGCAAATTGAGTCTGCAGAACCCACACAGTCCTGAGAGTAACTTTAAACAAAACACTTATGTGGGTGGTTGATTGATGCGTAGAGTTATCCCTTTGAACATGTTAAATTTTATTCAGATCATTGCTGGTGTTGGAATAGAATAACTCACCTTGACTAAATGGAAGGTGGCAGATATATTTGGGCATTTTTTATTTATTTCTTTTTTTGGTGTAATGATGTGTCACATTCTTGCAGAGTGTAACTATAAGACGTGATTCATTATGAATGGTTCGTTTCACATGACTATGGCAAAAAAAGTTTAAAAAAATCTCTGTGTCACAGTAATTAGATACTTGACAATATTCTATTTAGGGATGTGAACATTATACACGCGGCGGAAACCTGAGGAGAAACCCGGCAATATATTCTGGTTACTCAGCATAGCTCACTGTATTCCTGTGAGCGTGCACACCGGTTTGTTTGCATGCATGTGCTTCCTTGTGTTCCTCAACATTATGCATACATACATACATACATAACGTTTGCATTAACATTTGTAAATGGACTTCCGTGCAAATGTGTGTTAATGCTACACAATATATGTGCATTTGTGTACATTTGTGGACCTTGCCTGTAATTCAGAGGTTTAGAGTCCCTGACCTTGAACAGTTTGAGAGCTGTTTGCTTAGTCAGGGCCACTGCATCTGCTCATGTCAAGGCAAAACAACAGGGATAATGCTCTGCAGTGCACGTGATTTTTTCCCCATCTATCTATCTATCTATCTATCTATCTATCTATCTATCTATCTATCTATCTATCTATCTATCTATCTATCTATCTATCTATCTATCTATCTATCTATCTATCTATCTATCTATCTATCTATCTATCTATCTATCTATCTATCTATCTATCTATCTATCTATCTATCTATCTATCTAGATCTTGTTACAAAGTACAAATCAACCCCATCTTTTCTTCTCTTTCATTTCAGTGTGTGATTGCGCGTTCAGCATGAGTAACATCTATGAGTCTGCAGAGGCCACGCTGGGCTTCATCAGCTCTCCGTGCCTGACCAAAGTGGAGCTGAGAGTGGCCTGCCGGGGCATCTCGGATCGTGATGCCCTTTCCAAACCCGACCCGTGTGTGGTGTTGAAGATGCAGTCACACGGCCAGTGGTTTGAGGTACAGTAATTGGATGGGAGGAGGGGTGAGAGGTACGGCGTGTAAATGTTTGATAGCCAGAAAATAGAGGTTTAATGGTCGGGCGGAGCCATCTGTGGAGTGTTTATTATTCTGAAGTGTCCTCTCTCGTGATGCTGATTCTACCCAGGGTAAGACACTCTGGTAAGAGCTGCAGGTGTCCGAGAGTCTGTACGAGTCTGTACGTGGGCGCAGTTTCATATCTCATTGTTGTTCTGTTATAAATTAGATCGCTATTT
Organism: Maylandia zebra; assembly: GCF_041146795.1. NCBI lineage: Eukaryota > Metazoa > Chordata > Actinopteri > Cichliformes > Cichlidae > Maylandia > Maylandia zebra. Next base: position 20,421,392 of record NC_135187.1, read on the forward strand.
CAACTATTGCTTTGGTGGATTATTTTCCTTTTACTCTTGTTGTGGGGGTCCACAGAGATGATTGAACAGCCCAATGTTATTCACCTAGTAATATAACATTGTGACCTCTATATTTGGGCTTTGAACACTTTCACAAATACTTTAACTTTGGTCTCTGTATAATTTTCTTTTGCTTCTAATATACACTTGACACATTTTTCATTTTCAGTAAAAGCCATGGCACACTCTACGCAATTTGCCCATGACCTGATGTGTGTGACTGTGGGGCTCAAGTGCATTCATCATCTCTTCAGGTTCTATGGCAAACAATTCCTTGTGAATTTCTCCGCAGACAGCACTTGAAATTACTCAAGCACGTAATTGAATTCATGTTTGACTAAATGATTGCGTGTAATCAAGAACCCGAGCTATCGTGCAGAGCTGTGATTGTGTCGCTAACCTTCCTCCTACTAAACTGAGAGTTATGTTTGGTTCTTATAAATTATGGATGTTAATCGTCAAAGAGGTCACCAGAAAGCATGACTATTGTCGGCTGGGCTAAAGAGTTTATTTATCTATCCAAATATTTCTGTCATCTAGGAATTGAAAGCATGATCTTAAAGCATAATTTTTGCAGCATTTCCCAAAACAGCTCATACATGGAGCAACGTAATTAACCTTTAAAAGGCCGTATGTCATGGTTTGTCTGGCCGGCCTCAAACGTAGGACTCAGGAATGAAAGTTCATTGAGTTTATTTCCAGTTTTGGTGCATCTAATGTTACATACAAAGTCTGTTTGAAGTGCTCAGTTCAAAAGTCCAATACGTAAAAAATCAAATGGAAGAAGGTTTCCGTGAATCCAAGGCCATCCTAAGAAGAGACACATTAGAAAGCTTTGGCAAGTAAAGTGAAACAGAGACTTACAGCAAGGCCACATGGAAGCTACTGCCTTTATAACGCTCAGGCGAAGACTGATTGTCAGGTCACAGCTTACAGTTTTTCTCAGTCGCTTTGGTGCGTTTCTCAGATCAGAATTGAAATTCTCATAACTATTAGTTCAACCTCCACAACACTCAGTCATTTGTGCACATCATAGTAGCAATTTCTCCTCTCTCTGAACAAACTGCAAATGATTTTGGACATGAATCAGTTGCTTCCATACATTTCCCTGCTGCTTTCTGACATTTCCATTTGCTTATGTCATGTCAGTCAAAAGTAATCATACCTATGGATGCTGAATAGTCATTCCCAATAAAACTAATAGTCATACATCCATTGCTTAAGTCATCACACACAAAATTGTTGAACTAGTTATCACATGCCAAATATTGGCCATCTGTCAAGCAAATCCTATACCTTTCTGTATCATTGTTCTTGGAAATGTCTCCGAAATTGAACAATTGATCTCAGGTGAATTACAGCTGTCACTCATGAGGAGGCTCTACCAAATTGGTGATTTTATGTTTACATGTATTCTACAGTGAACAAGTGACTGTAGCATATTTTTCTTTTGCACAATTCTGTAGGATTACAAACACTTCTACACAATGGAAATGTGAAACGTACGTATTCAGTGTCTTAGTTACTCCAAAGACTCCCATAACATCTACAGTGACTTTACTGCACATTTCAGATGGCTGTACAGGTAGGCCATAGTGCTGTTGTCAGCATTTTCAGGTGTCACCAATTGTTTTTGCAATGGGAAACACTGAAATTATAAACTGTCATAGTGGAAACATGACAATGCCATTTGACTATCTTGTTCATAAAGATGGTGTCAAGACTTTTCATTTTGATGGCACTGACAGTTTCATTGACATGGATACTTGCTTTTGAGGTATGGATAATCAATTCTGTGCATGTGACGTGCTTTTGCAGGCTATCCACTAGGTTTTGCAGTTTGCACTAATTGTTCTGAGAAACGCACCAAAGCGACTGAGAAAAACTGTAAATAGCAAACAGCTGATTGCTAGATGATCCAGGAGGATCCTGTAAGGCAGGTAAACACACTCACACACAGAGGAGCAAGCACGCAGACAGAGAGAGAGAACAAAGGGGAGAAACAGTGGAGACGCAGAGGAGGACTGGAGGACCATGACACCGTAACTCACCCACAGCCTTTAATACATGTGTCAAAATGAGGCTTTAGTGTCAGTGAATGAGTCATCGCTACCAAAATAAAAAAGTTCTTTTGATAATGTGGACAGCAAGGCGGTGAGAAGTTTAGATATTTTGTCAGGATGACAGTGGCCTTAAGAGGTGTCTTTTTCTCACCTTCACATTTCCTAACTGCCTGACTTTTTAAAAATATTTTCACATATCTTGACGTTGAAGGGCCACTGATAGAAACTTTTATTTTTCTGAGAATAACTGATTTCTTGTTGACAAAATGAATGCAGATGACAAGAGCACAGGTTTTACGTTCATTGTAAAATACATGTAATGTGAGAGGAAACATATGTTGTATTAATGTAGGGTCTTTATCTTACAATATAAAAGCACCTTGAGGCAACTGCTGTTGTGATTTGGCCCTATACACATATGATTGGAGTGAAGTGTACAAAAATGAGACAAACTATGATGACAGTAACGGAAAAAATGAACATTTACACAAAGCTGCACAGATTAAAACATGTAAACTGTCTTTAAGTCTCAGCAAGTCTTGCCAATTAAATAAACAATTCTGCATGTAATGACTTTTACAATCATACAATTTGATCAAACTGTAGAACAAATAGTGTACTATTTGTGTACTGCTAAAAAAAAATTAATGCAACTCTCTATTATTGAAGTACAAGACAATTCTGGGAAGCATAAACCATTAAAACATTAAAACCATTTAACATGCTTCAGTGCAAATGAAAGTGACAACAGGTTTGCACCTGTTGGAGACACAACAAGAAGACCATTAAATGTAGCAGGAGGTAGCCACAGACTATTGCTCCCTTTTTATTCTTCCTGACTGATTTTTAGCTAGTTTTAAGTCTAGTTTTTTTTTCTTTGCAAGCTCCTTTGACTAGTTTTAAGTCCATCTCCTCTAGGATGGCACATTTAAGTTCATCCCTCAGCACAGTCTCAAGAGTGAGGAGGCGATGGCGGGAGACAGGCTGCTACATGTGGAGAGCTGGCCAGGGCTGTACAAGGGCATAAATCTAACCTTTGTGCACGGAGGACCATGAGGAGCACTGCCAGAGCCCTACAAAATGACCTCCAGTCAGGTACTCATGGATGTTTCTGACCAAACTGTCAGAAACAGACTACTTTTTTGTGGGAACTGTGCTCTCAGCCCAGCACTGTGCTGCTGGACAGCCCTTTTCAGCACTCCTCTTGCAATGGTCTGTCTCCTGTTATCGCTTCCACTCTCTTGAGATTGTGCCGGGAAATGCAGGAAACCTGGCATACATGTATGTGCCATCCCGAAGGACTACCCGTTCCTGAAGTTATGGGCAGTTTTGCTTGTCTCTTTTACAATAAGAAAAAAAAAGGATTGTTTAACTTTATGCTTTAAAGTGTTTTTTCTTTTCCCCCCTCACGACTCAGATGCTTTTCAAGCCTTTCAAATGCCATCTCATACTTGCACACAAAGCACTTCTACTGAAGCCAAAGACATGCTGAAGACTCGCAAGCGGCGGCATCAGCGTTGAGAATGAGGAATCAGGGCGATGTTGCAAAAAAGAGGATCTTTGGTTATTTTTAGTTTTCTTTCCTCTGCCTTTGGGATGGACAGACATACAGTATATGGAGTGAACAGTGTTCCTTTTAAAAATGTAGCTACGCACACCCACACATCCGTGCAGATCCTTCCACATTTAGTGCTACACTGTCCCACTCAGCAGATGTACGTTTACGTATGTAAATCCACACGTGTAACTCGTTTGCACAAACTGTCAGCGACACGGAAGCTGCACTCCCACACACACACACATATACACCACTTTCCATTTCCACAGGGGCTCAAGATCGAGCGCTCTGAAAGTAGTGCAGCATTATTCCTCCTTTGGAGACGCCACAAAAAGCTTTTGTACGACACAGTGCTGCGTTTTTTGTGTCATGTCTGCGTGTCTGTGTCTTCATGAGTGAGTGTATGCGTTACAGTAAGCCCCTTTTGCAGAAGTGTGGGAATGGGCCGGGGGTATCATTGCCCATCAGATCCAGAGTGTCTTAATTGGATAATTGTTGCGAGAGAGCGTGTTTAGGCCGCTTGGCTAGTGTGTGTTTATGTATTCATGTCTCTCGATGCTTTAATGAGTTGCCAGCCTATTGAGAAAAGCATCAGGATAAGGCCAGCATTTGTGTGTCTGTCGAGCCTGCTGGTGCGCTCTTCACTTTTGTCTGTGTTTGCGTGCGTTCGTGTGCCAGAGGGTTATCAGCCATAAAAGGGAGCCAGTCATTGCTGCTAGTGTTAGATAGGTTTTGTTGACAACGTCGCAACATACTTTTCTTTTTGCTTCCTAATCCTTTGAGCAGTCAGAGGGCTTAAAATGTGAGATCAATGTTACAGCTGCAGTCAAATCTCTGTGCAATCAAACAGCTCGGGTGATTTTTAGTCATCACGAAAAATCAATAGCCGCAGTTCTCAAGTTGATAAGTGTAAACAATGTGGTAATGGCTATTTGTGGTTATTGCCGCAATTCTGAAAAGTCTGTTGAGGTTCGCAATCAATGCTCAGCGGCAGTGTTTCTGATGTACAATTTTCATACTTTAGTTCACTTTGGAAAGAGCATAAAAAATCCATTTAAAGTCAGACTGCCTGTAGTAAAAAGCACAGTGTTATGAAACTGCTTTTTCAGAAGAACCATAAATGATGTTCTTTAATGAAATTTCGTGAAAACTTGAATCCAGTGTCCACGTGAAGAAGAATAATCAGGTTTTGCCAAACGTCTTGATATTGGATTTCTTTTTTCACCAACGCACATAAAAGATCTCAGTGATATTGCTAAAGTTTACGAAGAGTTCATCAATTCAGATTCTGCGGTTTGAATAAATAAGTACTTATATAACTGAATCTGTAAAAAGGGGTACAACAAATATAAAAATCAGTAAATAGTGGTTACAGAGTTGCTATTTATTGTTTATCGTGATAAAAATACTTGTACAGATAATGATAACCTAATAAAATGATCATTAATAAAAAAAAATTTTAAACAGGGGAAGTATTTTTCTATTTTGTCTTACCTTTTCTCTTTATCAGCTCTTTTTTTAATTTATGCAGCCCTCTGGGTTCTTGCTGTGGCAAACATTTGCCAAGCATCTGTGTGGTTTTACAATAATCACTCTGGTGGGCTGCAGTGATTTTTACAGGAATCATTGCAGTCCATGATGATGTTTCTGAAACCAACTGAATTACCAAGTTTTCTGTTTTAAAGAAATTTGGAACCACCAGAAGTAGAAGTCAGTGTTTCTTTCTCTACCTTAAGCTTTGTTCTTTTAGGTGCCACAGATACTTTAAACGTAGCTTTGTGAAGCTGTTTGTGTCTGTTTGCAGGTGGACCGCACAGAGGTCATCCGCAGCAGCAGCAGCCCGGTTTTCTCCAAGATTTTCTTGGTGGATTATTACTTTGAGGAGGTCCAGAAGCTCCGCTTTGAACTTCACGATATCAGCTCCGGCAACAATGGCCTCCGTGATGCTGACTTCTTGGGAGCCATGGAGTGTACCCTAGGACAGGTCAGTGAGTCTCTTGATTGGATTGTGCACTCTAAAGGAAGAGCATGCACGAAGCAAGCAGGTCGATTGGGAAATCGGTGTGACTGATGAGTGCAAACATAAGTGAAACAGTCACAATACTTTACAAACTGTTATTCCTCCTCTCACCCCCACGGAAGTTAAAAAAATAACACATAGCTCCTATAAGTCAAGCTTAAATTAACTGAAAATTAAAGAGTGTGAGGTAGGTCAGTGAATGTGAGAGGAGTTCAGAAACAATCAGAAATGTGTGTGATGTGAGTGTTTCTGGAGGCGAAAGCATGACAGAAATGCACTTGTAACCTCCGAACTGGATTCACCTTGTGCATTGCAAACAGTAGATGCAGTAAAAAAGCATATAAATCTTCCTCAGAGCAGCATGCTGTTGGGATAAGAATCGTCTACTTCAGTATGCTCAGTCAGCTACTTCGTTAAAACCACGGCAGGTGAAGTAAATAATACTGATGATATCGTAATAAGGCTATTTTTTCTCAGGAAACCTCAGGCCTTGGCATTTATGTGAGTGTAACTAAATAAGATTATTATTTTAGACCAAGGACGCCCACAGTGTCGGCAGCACTTCTTCCCCCCAGAGGATAATTGCCCCAAACGCACCACAAAACCTGCTTAGAAACGGTTAAAGGAACAAAACAAAGAGCCTTAGACATTGACCTGGCATCCAAAACTCCCCAGATCCCAATCCAATTGGGCAACCATGCCATACATATGGAGGTCAAACTCAGCACACAACCTGCATGACGCTACACTTTGGCACCAGATGCCGCAGGCCATCCTCACAGGTCCTGTATGCATGCCACAAAGAGTGGCAGCTGTTTTGGAGGCATGAAGGAGACCTACACAGTATTAGGTTTCAATGACTAAAAAACAACTTCAGTTGTGGAAGGATGTCAGCTTTCAGCCTGAGTTCAGTTGATGCACTGTCTGCATTAACATGCTTTCTCCGTCCATGAGTGCTTCTGATAAAAAGCCCTGAGGGTGCCTGAACTGTTTTCAAAGCCTTTATATGTGCTTGTGCTAAACTGTATACCCTTGTTATTCACTTAATGGATTTGTGCCTCTTTAATGAAGAAGTTTTAATCAATATTTAAAGATTTGGTTTATTTGCATTTTTCACTCAATATCCAAGAGCATTTAAAAGAAAATTGTTATTGCACTACTACTCATTAACAATTTGAATAAGTGCATTTGAGGGAATTGCTATCTAATGTAATATTGAATGAAAGGAAATAGGACACGCAGCCCAGTGTTTCCCTTATCTTTAATGTCAGGTCTGCAGTTAAAGGAAGTGTTTACTTTTTACTACTCATCAGAGACAGCACAGAGCTGGTGGATGTATAACACTGACTTAAGGGTGTGAAAGCTTCTTGGAGAGGTTGTTTGGAAGCTATTGTTTATATAATCATATTATAACTCTGTTAATAACTGTATTTGAAAAAATAGAGGTTATGTTTATCTTCCATCATATCATTTGAAGCAATAGTGTGATCATTTTCCTTTTTCTGTGTACGATAGAAGCCCTGAATAGTTGCTAGAGGAAACGCTTGTTGCAGACGCATTGCATCAGTGATATTGTAACAGATATTGACATGTTGCATGTAAGCATTTATACCTGCTGTAAGACTTAATTCTGTTATAATCAATGTTGTTGTTTTTTCCTGCTTTATTGGCAGAACAAAAAAACAAAACCCAAAAAAAGAAACCGTGACAGCACATTGTAGGGAAACGGAAACAATGAATAAATAAGGACAATGAATGAGATTCTAATTACTAAATGCCTCAGTAGTGCCAGTTAATGGTGTCTAAGGATCAGACCAAACGTCCGAGTGCATGCCAATAATTTTCAGTAGACTCACAATGGACACACCGGCATTGCACATAAATGCCGTGTAGGTGTCACACAGGCGTGGATGGTTTCTTTAGTTGTGGCATTAGCATGCAGTGACAGTGTGATTGCAGTAGGTTGTCCACCTGATTTAATGCATTATATTTCATACCAGTCTATATGTCTATACGTCTGTACACGCTGCACCTCCATTAATATCTACAACAGTGCCTGTGTGTATCCGTGCATCGGGGTATTTGATGTAAGTGCAGCGCCTAGTATATTAGGTGCAGTAATCACCTGCGTGCCTAAAATATAATTTACTTTTTATCAACAATTCAGAGGAAGTCTGGGGTTTGACAAAAACACGAGCTGAAGTTTTGTTTGTTGTTTCCAGCTGCGAAGCAGTCTTTCCTCTGAGTTTATTAACAGCTTCATCCCGGCACCAGATCGGTCACGTCAGTGATTACTTATAATCATCTGTTACCCCTGACATGGAGATAGGATCTGCCAGGATCTATGTGAACCTTCTTTGTCAGCAACACAGACAGACTACATGGTCTACTTGCATTGGGAACACACAATAAGCTTTCTTGATACAAAGGAAATTCTAAGTTGGGGATGTAGATGTTTTTAATGTGCTTTTATGTACGTGTACAAATGCCTTAGCTGTAGCAGGAAGAGGCTGTGTGTTAGTCGGTTGGTGTGTTTGACACATCATCGTGAGTGTGCATGCACTTGTCTGCCTGTGTAGCACGTTGTCAGGCTATGAAAGAGACTATGAAGTGCAGCTGAAGTAGAAAAAGGGAGAAATTGTGGTACCTTTGAAAGTCCTTGACAAAATAACACTACTATAAGATTTTCTGCTGGTATTACGACCACCATCATCGCCATCTTCACCACAGCAAATAACAATAAGGATAAATTGGTCTGGGAGAGTGCAAGCAGCAATCACTGCCACTTGCAGTGAAGCAGCGACAGAGCACCACCCAGGAGGCTCCAGAACTGGCTGGCAAAGTCAGTGACCCCAGGTCGACAGTATGTCTTTTGCCACCTTGTAATATTTTAATCATGAATACTATTCATATTATAGTTTAATCCTTTCATCTTGTTACTTCGTTTAATTTTTTAAACATTTTCATTTATTGCACCAGATGTTGGTCCTGTTGTGAATCATCCCCACACCCTGGAGGTTTGCTCGATGTCACTTTGCTCCTGTTCTTAAATGCTCTGAGATCCTGAGCAGTGAAGTTATTTTTTAGGGCTAAATTTATATGAAATAGCCAGATTAAGTTGATAACTATGGTTTAAGGGGAGCAACATGGTGGCACAACCTTGTGAAGCCTATGAACAAAAAAAAATAGTTAATGTACAATACATCGACAGTTTAATAATATTAGTGCCAAATGGGGCAGCTGTGGTTCAGGCGGTAGAGAAAGTCATCCAATAATCAGAAGCTTGCTGGCTTAATCCCCAGCTCCTCTAGTCTCCATGTGGATGCGTCCCAAATTGCCCCTGGTACATTCACTGGCGTCTGAGTGCGTATGTGTAATAAATCAAACTGTATGGGTGTGTGTGAAAACTGGAACATGTGGGTTATAGTGTAAAGCGAGTGGAAAGGCAGAATATAAATGCCAGCCAGATAAAAAGTCAGATGTTTCAGTTTTTAGAGACTAAAGTCAGTGTAGAGTAGAGTGAATATTTGACTTGCGTTCTCCAGACAGATGCAAACTCTAAGTGGAGGCTGGAACATCTGAGGTGATTTTTTCTTTCTTTTTGTTTCAGATTGTTTCACAGAGGAAACTGACTAAAGCTCTTCTCAAACAGGGAAACACTGCTGGAAAGTCTTCTATCACGGTACGGTATGGCACGGGTTCCAAAGTCAACCGAACCACGTTAAACACTCCTACACATGCAAAAATTACACACACACTTAGACACGCACACACACACACACACACCACCTCTGTGCACTCAGACACCCTGAAGATAATTAATTTGATGATGTTGCCTGTTCAATCTGTGCTGTAGCTCATTTCCATCTCATTTTCTCTCACCTCCTTCTTACATCTCCGTGTCGATCTCTCTCGCTCTCTCTGTCTGTCTCCTTTCGCCTCCCAACCTTCCCTCTCCACCTTCACTCTCTGCCCCGCTGTATAGGTGACAGCTGAGGAATTGTCTGGAAATGACGATTACGTTGAACTCTCATTCAGTGCACGTAAGCTGGACGATAAGGTTTGTGCACTTTCAAAAATACTCAGAAATGTTGAAGTTTTCCTTAAGATATGAGGGTAATTAATACTGAAGATGTGGGTCTGTGTGTGCATGCTGCCTGGTTGGTGTGTTTGTGTGTGCGTGTGCTTGGAGAAGTATGTGGGCAGAGCTGTGGGACTTGATTAAAGGAGGCCTGCTGAGATAGGTGGGCACCCCCTTTCCCAATAACCCTCTTTTATCTCACCACCCCAACCACACACACCGATAACTGTATTAATTTTCCAGCCGGCACATGTGCGCGCGCACACACACACACACACACACACACACACACACACACACACACACACACACACACACACACACACAGACATGGATGACTAATCCAAACAAGTAGTGCCCTGGGGAAAAGATGGAAGAAAGCATGGGAGTGGTGGATAAATTGGAGAGGACAGGAAAGGGACAGGTGGAAGAAACAAAGAAGAAAAGGAGTTTAAAGGGGCGAAATAATGATTCTGTTAGTGTTCGAATGATTTATGGTGATCAAAGGGAGTTCTGAGGGAATGCCTCACATGCGTGTTTTCTCTCTGAAGGATTTCTTCAGCAAGTCAGACCCTTTCCTGGAGATTTTTAGAATAAATGATGACGGCACTGAGTCGCTTGTGCACAGAACCGAGGTAACTGCGCTCGCACATCCGTGGAGATGTAGGCAGCTGTTTTAGTTTGGAAATAAACAACAAGCGTGAACTGTCTTTGTATTTATTGTGCACAGACGGTCATGAACAACCTGAGCCCAGTTTGGAAATCCTTCAAAGTTTCCTTAAACACACTCTGCAGTGGAGACCACGACAGGGAGCTTAAGGTGAGTCTGGGAATATTTTTTCTGCAACAATCATAGTGGCAATGCAACTATTTAAGTTCCTCCAGTAAAATGCAAGACTCATTAAGAGGGCCGAAGTCAAGCAGCACCCGAGTGCTTGCACAGCATCATCACCAGCCTGCATTTTATTTATTTAAAACATAAAAAAAGAAATGCCATTCATTCAATAAATGCGGACAAAAACTTAAAATGACAATAAATAAAGTAGTTTTACCCTTTTTCACCTACATACAAAACATGACATTAATGCAAAGGACAGCGGCACGTACAAAAAGCCTTTGTCCCTTTCTCTTTTCAGTTCCAGGAGTTAAGTTCAGGTCAGGCGTTTTTATGATATCATTGTGCTATTTAAAAAGTCAGATGGGCGTTAAGGAGCTCAGTGGTTATCTTAAACTCTCGCCTTTACTTGTCAGAGGAGATCTCTTCGCCTTTTTGGAAGCAGTGGCCGCCACGTTCGCAGAGAACAGTTATTCTTTGGCATGAATAAACATGAGATTGTTCATTAAATATTCAGAGGTATCTTAACTCTGCGTGGCTCCTGACAGCGGGAGAAAGGGCTCGCACGCGCACGCACGCCGTCGGCTATGGTTTCCAGGGCTACCTGTTTCGAACAGTCAGAGCTTTAGTGAGAAATGGCAGGGCAGAGATTTCTATTCAGACAAGTGCTTTCTTTTCACCAGACTCTTAACTGACCAATGCATAAATGCATAACCCTCCTCTGCAGTGTCTCGCCGTCTCTTCCTTTGTACTTGCAATCGGCAAGGAGCCCATTTCTCCACCTCTTTCTGTCCTTTCGCTGGTCTCTCTCTCTCTCTCTTTGTCAAACAGTTAGTATTCAGTGAATGGAACAGAGCTTCTTAATTTTTTCATTACTCTCTAGCACAGCTCTCAGCAGTTTGAAGTGGAAGCAAGGCTGCAAAAGCGAGCGCTCGCTACCTCGCGCGCGCACAAATTACTTTCACAAACACAAACATGCATGCGGCCCGCAAACGATCACACACAAACATGCACGCACGCTTTAGGTGCGGACTGTGAACAGCTTAAGTGGGAGACAGGAAATTAGGGGATTACAGTGAGTCATTGTTTTTAATCAAGCATTGCTGGATTGCTTCTGATCGCTAGTTGCTGGGGTGACCTCATGCAAGGAGGTTATAATGCAAAACTGCACCGCTGAAGGACTCGTTCACAGGCATTAGAGCTTCACAAAAGACCCGAGTTTTTTCAGTCCGTGTTAACATGTGTCTCTATTGACAAACCTTTTTGAATATCATTGATTGCAGTGACTTTGCAGGACAGCCTACACATGAGAGCCTTGTGCCATCCTTTGAAATGAAAGGACTGAGTCTTTATGATGTGCTTAGCTTTGCCCCGCTGACCCTCACTTGATTGAGGCAATTTGTCTTGCTTACTAGCTCCCAAGAGCGAGTCAAACTATTATGTCGAAAAACACACACACAAGCGTAAAGCTGTCGCTTAAGCCGCGTACCTCTCAGCATCCTCAGATTAATATTTCACCGCTCCGTTGCCCCCCCCCCCACCAACACCGCCTTATCAATCATTCAGCATGGCATTTCCCTGCATGCCTGCGAGTGCCTGTGTGTGTTCGTTTAGGTAACGGTGTTGCAGCTGTGCTCTAAATGAGTGAACGTGTGTGTGTCTCTTCCAGTGCACAGTTTGGGACTGGGACTCCAATGGAAAACATGACTTCATCGGGGAGTTTCATACCACGTTTAAGGAGATGAGGGTAGAGCAGGAGGGCAAACAGGTGAGAAAATGCGCGCTCGAGCTCCTGCACATGCTCACACGAGAGGAATAAAACAAGTAATGTTTACTCACTGACTCAGGGCCATAAATTCATTTATGCACTGTGAGCCCATTTGCATCTCTGTCAGTGCTTTTATTCACATATCCAAAATAATCCTCATTTAAATAAAAGCAGAGCTCCTTTTTAATAGCTTCGCATCATTATGTAGCAAATACATAACGAGTCAAGCAAATTCCTTCTGTGCTCCCTTGATACCATCTGCATTAATTGTGTGTATCTGTGCGCCTAGATCCAATGGGAATGCATCAACCCTAAATATCAGATGAAGAAGAAGAATTACAGAAACTCTGGTGTTGTCATTCTCAACCACTGTAAGGTAAGGTAAAGCTTTTTCTGTCTGCGTTCCTTCTTTTTTGTGCAACAAATGGTTATTTTCATTGTTAATTTAAATCTCAACTGACTGTTTGGGGGATTAATTGTTTGACTTTTAAAGCATGAGATAACAGTGGAAAAAAAGACGTGCCTTCTAATTGCTACTTTTGTCCCATTAATATTCATAGACCTAAATACACTATTTTTTATAATTATATTAAACAGAGAAAAGAACGATAAATGCACAAACCTTATTATCATTGTGTTTCTGACTATAAATACATTTTATTTTGCTAGGAAAACGGGAAAAGTGAGGAGCAATTTATTGAAATTTGCAAATTTACGTGGAAATGCACATATAAAGCAAAAGCAGAGTTTGTGCAATTCAATATTTGACCATCTTTTTTTCCTTTAACACAGCCTGAACTCTCTTAGACAAGCTTTCTTGTAATTTCTTTAAGTAGTCTTCAGGAATAGCTCTTCTTCTTCTTCTTGAAGGGCATTTCAAAGCTCTTCTTTGGATGTTGACTGCCTTTTATTCCGTTCTCTGTCAAGATGATCCCACACTGCTTCAGTAATGTTGAGGTCTGGGCACTGGAGGCCAGTTCATAACTGATGGTGTTTTATTGTGTGTTTCTACCCTTGTATCCTTTACTGCATTAGCAGTGTGTTTTGGATCATTGTCATGCTGAAAAATAAAACTGTTACCAATCAAATGTTTTGATGGCACTCTTCTGTGTTCATAATTCCTTGGATTTTGAGCCATGAAAGAGCCTCCTCCATGTTTTACAGAGGGTTGTAAACACTCACTGTTGTACCTCTCACCTGGCCTGATTACTTGAACTAAAACCTTCCAATCTGAATTCATCACTTGAACCTGTTGCCACTGATTTTCAATCTACTTCTTTTGTAATTTGGCATAACTCAGCCTTTTCACCCTATTTCGCTTCCTTAAGTTTGGCTTCTTGGCAGTGATCCTTCCACTTAGACCATTTCTGATGAGGTCTAAGTGAACATTAGATGGATCAACCACAGGGCCAGATGCATTTCTTGGGTCCTGGGTCAGGTCTTTGCTGGATTTTTTTCATACTTTTTAAAGACAAAAATTTTAGCTACTGTTCATATGCAGATTTTAATGCCTCTTTGAAAAGCCTGGAGAAGTGTGAGAGAAACACATAAGAAAATCTGGCTACTTGTAACAAAATATATAGACATGACAGGTTTTGACTTTTGCACAGTACTGTAACTATACAGACAAATGTCATCGAAATTGCTATATTTGTATATAAAATGTATTTGTTTATTTTTTAAAATTATTTTCCCATTTAACAGCACTGACTGCATTATGTCCAATAATTTCTGTAGTGATCACCTGACTGTAGGTAGCACTTTCTGTCATAATCGGGCTGTCAGTTCATTAATATAGGGAAAGGGCCCATTACATATTTTTAATAAGAAGCTTCTAGTTCAATATAAAAACAAACAAACAAACAAACAAAAGAAATAACTGGAAAATGGGTGGGAAAAATGGAAAATAAATAAATGAATAAATAAAAATGGGTAAATCCGATGGAGAAATTACTAGAAAAGTAAATAAATAGTATTAGTAAACTAGTAATCAATAATATTATGGGTTCTTTTTTTCCTGACAGATTATTAAAATGTATTCCTTCCTGGATTACATCATGGGAGGCTGCCAGATTCAGTTCACAGTAAGTTCCCTCAAATGTAATCTCTTTAATGTTTACATCAATGTGCCTGTTTGTGTCCGTCCATGCTGTGTGAGCGTACATGTTTCCATCTCAGGTGGCGATAGATTTTACAGCATCCAATGGAGATCCTAGAAACAGCTGCTCCCTCCACTACATCCACCCCTACCAGCCCAATGAGTACCTCAAAGCGCTGGTGGCTGTAGGAGAGATATGCCAAGACTATGACAGGTAGAATCCACTCCATCAATCATCGTTCCACCTAATGCTGACACAAGGGCACACATCCAAACACAGACACACTCTGGATTTTCCCTCTGAGAATCAAATCCTTCCACAAAAGTCAGCATGAAAAAAACCTCTTCCTTTGCTTTATGAGCCTTACAAAGCTTTTGTCCATTATTTTTACCCTTCTCTTTTTTCCTTATATTTATTTCTTTTTCCCAATGAAATATGTCTGTCTCTTTTTCTCCAGTGATAAGATGTTCCCTGCATTTGGATTTGGAGCTCTGATACCCCCTGACTTCAAGGTAGGACATTTGGGAGCATGCACATGTGTGCAAAAGCAAAGGGCAGAGTGGGTGGGGTGGGTCTGGAGAATTTATATTTAGATTTGAGATCTTTTTGGAGGCTCAGCTTGCTTTTGATCAACATGAAAGGGGAATACATCTGTCAACCTGTAAATTGGACTGAATGCATCGTGCTGAGTGTGAGTGGTGTGTTGTGGCAGTAAAAAGGCCTTGTCTTTTCTGCCCTGCCTGAAGGTTTCACACGATTTTGCTGTGAACTTTGATGAGGACAATCCTGAATGTGCAGGTGAGCTACCCACACCCTTCCCCTCCCCCAAACACGGACACAGAGACATACACACACTACTTCGCTTACTCAGGCTCGCGCAAACATTCGCATGCACAACCAAAGCAGTCCCCTGCATGCCTCTCATATCTCCCTTGCTGTCGGTCCCATATTCCACCCTTTATATTTTTCCCTGATTTTTTTTTACCCTGTTTTTGCTCCTCACAAATATGCACAGACATACGCACGCGTTCGAACACGCACGGACGCACACGCAGCTGGGAGGTTTGTCACCATGCTGCTGGAAGTATTTCAGGCTCGTGTACACAGAGAAAAACAACACTAATCTGTATGTGTGAAATGGGCTTCTGTGCTCCTCTCTTCACATAGCTGACGTTCCCGCCGTGACGGCGTGTGTGTGAGGATAATACGGGAATATTTTGCACAAAATGCTCGGTCACCTCACAGTGCGGTCACATACACAGACTCTGATTCATCTTAGCAGATGCTTTTACAAGTATGAGAACTTTTGGCTCTCCAGGGTCAGGCAATAAACAGAAAAATGGCAGCAAAAACAACCCACGTGTGTGTGTGTGTTGCAGGGATCCAAGGTGTGGTGGAGGCCTATCAAAATTGCCTCCCTAAGATCCAGCTGTACGGGCCCACCAACATCGCTCCAATCATTCAGAAAGTGGCCTCCTCTGCCTCAGAGGAAATGCACACCAAAGAAGCCATGGTGAGCGAGAGAAAGAGAAAGATGGAGAAAAAAACCAAACTCATTTGGTCTTGTTATTGTGTCTGTTGATGTTTGCACTGGCACACATGGAGAGAAGCAAAAGACAAATAGTAATAAAAAGACAAAAAGAAATTAAAGGATGAATCAAAAAAGAAAAAAAAGATGAATTGAAAAGAACTTGGAGCGATTGATATTAATTTAATTCTGGTCATAAATTTTAGAGCAGATATTCGTCTCTGACTTAATGCCTACTGCTTCTCTCTGGTGGATTAAAATGAGTTTTATTCAAATTAGCCCCTGACAAGAAGCCATTTTTAAAACACAAATTTAATTGAACATGTATTCTTCATTTCTCCCCCTTCCACCCACAAATACCCCTCCTTCCCCTCACCCCCTTTACCTATGTCTCACCAGGAATACTTCATCCTGCTGATCCTGACGGACGGCGTCATCACTGACATGGCCGACACGCGAGAGGCCATCGTGCACGCCTCTCACCTGCCCATGTCTGTCATCATTGTTGGTGTGGGCAACGCAGACTTCACAGACATGCAGATCCTGGACGGCGACGACGGGATTCTGCGTTCGCCCAAGGGCGAGCCTGTCCTCCGCGACATCGTCCAGTTTGTCCCTTTCAAGGACTTTAAGCATGTAGGTGGTGGTTGAGAGGGTTTTGGTCAAAAAGCTCTGACTGGTTAATTTAGTACACAGGTGTCAAACTCCAGTCCTCGAGGACCGGTGTCCTCAAACCTTTACATGTGTCCCTGCTGCAGCACTCCTGAATAAAATTAGTAGGTCATTGGCAACTTGACTCCATGCTGAGGTGGCATGCAGTCAACCCTAGTCAAGTAAATTCAAATACATGTATAAATGTAAGTGTTTGGAAAATTGTACTGCTAAAAGGATTTTTATTGCACCATGTTCATTCACTCATGAGCTGATGTAACATGAATGAAATTGCTGAATTGCCACCTCAGCATGCAGTCAAGTTCTACAGTCTTGCTAATGAACTGCTAATTTTATTCAGGTGTGTTGCAGCAGGGACACGTGTAAAAGTTTGAGGACAACGAACCTCGAGGACTGGAGTTTGACGCCCCTGATTTAGCACATTAAAGCTTTCTCAGCAACATTAAAGCACTGGAAATTTAAGGAGGTTACTGACATGGAGGGAAGATGTTTTGATCACTACTAAAAAGGCTATAACTATCACTCAGCTCATCCAGCTGTACTACTCCAACATTCAGTTATCCACAAGTCCCATTCAATTTCATGCCTCGTGTCTAAAAGATCTTAATTATGTTTTATGTCTAAAAGATCTAAATGTCTGCTGTTTTACAGCAGACATTTAGAAAAAGAAACAGCAGGGAAGCACTAATGAGATTAATGGTAGTTTTGTTGTATTTGGGCACAGAGCCTTAATGTGATTAGTAACACCTGTGTATCCCGACTATTTCAAGTCAAAACGGTTGCTTTGACGAGAGCCTATTTAAAGCACTGATGTTTTTTTTAATTTGTTTTTGTTTTTGTTTTGTACATTGCGAGGTATACGGGTCAGTCAAGTCACATGCAGTATTAAATTAATGACTTGTAACAGTTTATTCTATAAAAGCTTTTAAGTTTAAACACATTTCAGTGGTGGCACGTCGATGTTTAGCGGTTTACCGCTCACCTCACAGCAAGAAGGTCCTGGCCTGGAATCCTGGGGCCTTTGTGTGGATTGTAGACATGTTCTCCTCACATCAGCATGGGTTTCCTCCCACAGTTCAAAGACATGCTTGGGGTTAGGCTAATTGGTGATTCTAAACTGGCTGTAGGTTGTTTGTCTCTGACTGTGCTGCAACAGACTGTGCTACCTGTCCAGGAAGTACACCCCTCTCACCCGATGACAGACTACAGCCCCTAGATTCCATCCAGGGAGTCTAGGGTTCAATACATTTCCAGTGCATTTAAATAATATATAATATAATATATATAATATGCTATCTAAAACTCAAAATTAAGTCTTTTAAGAAGATTTAAAAAAACTCTGGCAGAATTTTCTTTTTAGCTGTTGAAATAATCAAATACATAAATATCTTCTACTGAATATGCACATATTTGATGTGGCACATTTTTACACTGGATGCCCTTCCTCTCTTCCTAACCCTCCAAGGGATGTGTACCTCCTCTGGGTGTTAGATAAATGTGTTAACCTCTGCACTACAGTGCCACTCAGCATACGTAATTACCAAAAGTTTGCTGATGAGACAAGTAAAACTGTTTTGACCATCCAGTTTTATTGTTCTCAAATCCCAGGGTTCGCACAGTCTGGCATATTTCATCGAACACAGGATCGAACAGAAAGAAATGTCACTTATTTTTATTTTATTAGTTAATACATTTAATTAATTTATTGTTATAAATTCTATAAATTTTATTTAAACATATTAAGAGTGTGTATATATATGTGTATATATATATATATACATATATATACTGAAATATGCATGTCACGTCACTGACCTACATATGCATGTTTTTAAAGTAGATATAAGTACTGAATTGGTCTCAAGACACATTAATACTAAAAGATTTGGATCATGGCAATAAAAAAAAACTGTTTGGGATATCACTAATTATCCCCACATGAAGACAAGCTTCAGAACCTCAGCAGCTGTGCCTCCTTCTGAATAAATTATAGTTAATAAACATTTCCACTTCATTCCAATGAAAATGAATTCAATTCATAGTTCTGTTATATTGCTGTATTCGATCTGACCAAAACAGACTTGAGACTCAAAAACAAATATACGGTAAATGGCAATTAATCTCAAATAGCATGCAGATTGCAACAGTAACTTTCAAATAAAATCAGACGTCTCTCCCACTTTATGTGGTTTAAAAAAGCGAGGGGATATAAAATTCTCATATTAAATTATATTTTATGTAGTATAATATGCAAAGGCAAGTGCAAACTGAGAAAGTACGACAAGTAACAAAATCGCACAATAATAAAATGTAATTTAAGACTAAACAAAACAAAAACACAATCAGAAGAACACAAATGTTGTGTATATATTTGTGAACACCAATTTCAGTGTTAGGTGTTGGGATTTTATTTGTACTCTGAATTTCTGTCTTGTGTGTGGGGGATATGATTACAGTATTCAGGGGATTGAAAGTGTGACTGTGTGGGCGTAACGTGCTCGGTTTGCTCGTCAGAATTCATCAACTATTGGCTATCGGCCCTCTCTGTGTGTTTTTATGTGCGTGTTTGTGTGTGTCTCTGTCTTGGCATTAATTTTGCCTGCCTTTGACCAGATGTGTTTGGCTGGGTTCGTTATGGTGAGCTTGATCTATGACAAGTCAGGAAATTAAACAATTACGCAGTAATAGAAAGGGAGGAAGGAGTAGGAACATGCCGCATGGACGCGTATGAAGACAGACAGAGACATACTGAGAGGAGAAGGAAGGGTGATGATGGGTGGAGGATGTGAGACAGCCCATGGGTGGTGGTGCTGGTGTTGGAAGGAGGTCAGCAGGAGACCGGAGCTAAAGACAAAAGGGAGCGAGGGAGTGTGTGACAGAGGTGGAGAGGTGATTTTCTGCTCTGTCGTTTCTTTTCAGAGGGGATTAGCAGGACGGAGCTGCTGGGTGACAGGCAGAGTGGGGGATAACAGGTAGATAGGAGCAGAGAGGAGAAAGCATGAGGCAGGGTGGAAATGAGAGGAGGAGGAGGAGGAAGGGTGAGGAGGTTGGGGTGGGAGCACTTTGATGATGCATTGTCTCGGGGAATTATGTGAGACGGAGTACGACAGACTCTCTGACTTTGAGGATTCTGAAGTGTGAGTGCTGTGGCAGTATGTGTGTGTGCCCGTGTGTAACAATGTGTGTTAATACATGTGCTGGAGGAAAGGATAAGGATTTCTTTTCATTCTTTCTTCAGTAATATACACGACTATTGTATATTTTACACATTTTTAAAAGACTTAGTCAACTATCTATTCTTGTCATTCTTTATTAAGCATCTTCTTAATCTTTTTAATTTAGGGATTCACTTAATTAGACACAACCATGTAACTGTTGGTTAACACGAATATCTAATCGGCCAATCACATAGCAGCAACCCAATGCATTTACGCATGTAAACATGGTCAAGACAGCTTGCTGAAGTTCAAACTGAGCATCAGAATGTGGGGAAAAAAGGTGACTTTGAACCTGGCAAGGTTGTTGGTGCCAGACAGGCTGGTCTGAGTATTTTGGAAACTGCTCATCTTCTGGGGTTTACTTGCACAGCGATCTCTAGGGTTTACAGAGAATAGTCTGAAAAAGAGAAAATATTCAGAACGGCCACAATGCTTCGAGCCGAGATGAACGTAACTTAAATAAGCACTTGTTACAGAACAGATCTGCAGAAGAACGGTGTTCATTTTGATTTAGTTTTATTCATATTCTTTTGAGTATTAAGCTATTTAGTTTGAGTCATAATTTAGTCTATTTTTCTTATAGTCTTAGTCTAGTTTTAGTCAACTAAATATCATATGGTTATTGTAGACTAACTCTAAAGTGGATTCAGTTGACTAAAATATAAAGTGTAAAAGTTTGTCATGCTGTTGCTGTGAAAGTTGCTCCACACGGTTTACAAAGCGTCTTATTTTCCTTGACATTAAATGCATAATACCGACTGTGCACCATTTAAATACCGAAGCCTGCCTGGTCTCCAGTAGAGCACCTTTGGGATGTGGTGCAACAGGATATTTGTATCATGGATGTATAACCCACAAATCTGCAGTAACTGTTTCATGTCAATACAGACCAAAATGTCTGAAGAATGTTTTCAGCACCTTGTTGAGGCCACGCCATTGAGAATTAAGACAATTCTGAAGGAAAAATGGGGTTTCAACCCAGTACTAGCACAATGTACCTAATGAAGTGGAATTAAGAGTGTATATGTTGAGCAGTAAGTAAAAAGGTCAAATAGAGATTTAAAAGCGCTGTCAGTAGCTGACATGTCATGAACTACTCACCAAATCCCTTCGTATAACCATCTAATCCCCACTTTGAATTTGGAGAAAATAAGATGATGACAGTCACGGTTTGACTTTTATGACTTTTACAGCAGGCATCTTCACAGCTCACATTAATTTAATAATGTCAAGTAAGTGAATTTGGCTTTGTTTGAAAATGTATTTCCACTCATATTTTTAAAGTGCTTCTCAGGAAGTTGCCACAGACTTTTGTCAGCCGACCCAAATTTTAAAAAGAAGTAATTAAATCACAACATTGGAACAACTGGACTGTTTTCCACTGGTGTACTTAGCAAGGTCTAATGCAAATAGTTGCTTATTGTTGCAGCCTACTGAGTGCTTTTGTACAGGATGTGATGTACTTGCCTCTTAGGCGTTTTACAGCATGGATGCAGAAAATATAAACCAGGCCAGGGTGTAACGGAACATAAAGGTGAGAAGGGATGTTTTGAGGTTTTCAGATGAGCTCGTCTGGTCACATCAGTCTCACTGGTCTAAACCTTTGTCAGCATCAAACTCAGCAGCATCCTCGACTCAGGCATGCGTGGTGTTACTGGTGTATTAGTGACCTGTCTCCTCTTGTGTCTCTGTTTGTTTTTCCAGGCCTCCCCTGCTGCCCTTGCTAAGAGTGTTTTGGCAGAAGTCCCTAACCAGGTGGTAGATTACTACAACGCGAAAGGAATTAAACCCAAGTGCATGTCAGATTATGAGTCCACAAGAACCTTCAGCCCCTGACAATGGACTGAGTGCACACATACATACAATTACATATACATGTATGAATCCTATATCTACATTTAAGTACTGTATAAAACGTATACATGTCCAAAAGCACAAGCACACACATACGCAAACAAACATGTACACAAAACAATACTACATACAGTAGACTAGCTCAGAGAATTAGCTCGTTCTGGTGATACAAATTGAACTACTCTATTGGTGACTATTGCATGTTTGGCCACAGTGGCATCACCTGGGAAATTAACTGCTGTATTATCTACTGTACAATAAAAAAGGTATTTATAGAAATAAGAACAGTCTTCTGAAACAGCATGCATATGCAGACCTTAGCTCACTGGGGGAAAGAATGACACTCTTACCTTATTTAGATAACTAGCAAGTGCATAGACCAAACTATCTGTCAGCATAGAACCTAATATATGAGATGCATAACCCGAAATGCTTAGAATTAGCATTGCAAATGTTATTTATAGGATTGATAGCATTTCTGTTTGTGTACTGCATAAATGCATGCATTATTCAGCTCCTGTTAATTCCCCTTTTCTAGTAGTTGCTTGCTAGTTATGAAATAAAGTATCTTGTCATTTGTGTGAGATTTGGGGTTGTCTTTGGTGTTTGGGGTTCTTTTCTACAGATTTGTTTGACATTTTGCTAAATGGAATGAACAACTGAATAATTGTAATAATTTCTTAATAACCTTCTTACATTGTAAAGAGTTTTGGGAGGATAGAAACGCTTGTGTGGTAGATACTCATCTGTGAGCTGAAAATGTTTTTTTCTTCTGTATTCTGCATGTTGATTATAATAAAGACCCTTTGGTTTTCTCATTTTAGTGTGATCTTTTATGACGGGATGTCTTCCTTATAGTGACAAAAAACAAGAACATATTGTGTAAATGTCAAATACTATGTAACAGTTCTGATAACCCCTGCCAAAGATCTGGATTTATAATAAAATCCACATGGCCAGCCGTGTTATTAAATTAGCTCGTACTCCACAACAGCTCCAAATGCCACACACTTTTCACACACTGCTAAAAACCATCAGCCCACAGACACCTACACTGACATGCCTGCCTTTCCTTCACTCGTTCCTAGACAGACATTAAAATGCTAGAATAAATTATTTCACTAATCTCCATACAGTTTAATTAATGCGAGCCAAAGTTGGGCTGTCCTAAGAGGACACTCCAAGCGTGCCTCGGGCTCTGGTAGTCAGATCTGTATTCAGCTCATGAACCTTTAATATCTCTTTCCCTATCATAGATAAGCCCCATCAGAAGAGACCAGAAATATCAGCTTCACAGCATAGGAGTCACATAAAAACTTCTTTTTTCCTTGGCATTTTGCCTGTCTGTTAGACTTCCAGTGAAGTAAGACAGGAAATCTGGAAAAGACAGCACGGGAATGACAAACAGCAGCGGTTCAGCTCCGCTCTTAACCAGGGAGTCTGCAGCCATGGACAATCAACAACAACTGTGGTATTGGCTTCTGAAAGTAACCACTTAAAAATGTCTAGTCTAGTACTTTAGCTGACCTGAATTATAACAAGTAGCAATACTGCTACTACTACTACTAATAATAATAATAATTATAATAATAATAATAATTCTTATTATTATTATTATTATTATTATTATTTGATATTTTTGCACTTCACTGAACATCAACATTTAAATGAAAACTAGACAAAACCTGCTAGCATAACTGAACAACTATGTAAGGTGAAAGTGAAATTTAGCATTTAAAAAAAAATTATCTTTATTATTATTATTTTGTCCTGTGTTCATGTTCATTCTTCAATAGGTGGGATATTAAAGAGATATCCACATATCAGTGAATCAGTAATTATCCATCCATTCATTTCCTTCATAGTCCTCATCTATATCACACATTGGTTTGGTTTTGGTTTCATGACTATCAACTTCAAGCCTATCTCAGCTGTCAGACTGCGAGAGGCGGGCTACACTCTGGACAGTTAGTCAAGGATAAATAATTATGATCCAATAATAAATACAGTATATAAATGGCACTGTATGGTTACTTTAGCTACTTTAACATAACTTTTAATTTTACTTGAAGCCTGAATACTTGTTTTTTCCACTTGCCACCCAAATAAAA
Organism: Maylandia zebra; assembly: GCF_041146795.1. NCBI lineage: Eukaryota > Metazoa > Chordata > Actinopteri > Cichliformes > Cichlidae > Maylandia > Maylandia zebra. Next base: position 20,445,238 of record NC_135187.1, read on the forward strand.
TAAATAAATAACAATTAATCTGGATACGCCCCTGTTTATTGTGTTATCCCGTTAGGATGGCTGCCATGAGCGGAACCTTTGCCCTGAGCACCGGTTCTACGGAGCTGTTATGATTGAGCACCGGAAGTATGCAGGGTGACATTTACACAGAAAATTAAGGCGTGTATGAGAGTCCTCAGTGAAGGCTTGTCATCCTTCTGTAGGTTTAATTTTATATGTATAAGTGTGTAGTTTAGAGAGCGCAATGGCCGCGTCGACCTGCCGGTTTCTTTTTCTTCTGCGGGGTACTCGTGTCATCCCTCCTCGTGCAACAGCAGAACGGTAAGGATGCTAACGGGCTAGCCATGCTAACATAAGCTGCAGTTTGAAGCTTGGACACCACAGGGTGACATTGCTGTTTAATTTTGCAATTTCATAAGCTTTAAGCTTAATATCTCGAGTTTGTCTCTTTAAAATAGTAACGTAATAAACCGCCTCTGTTCCTAGTAGAGGAATGAGATTTATCATCTCCTGTCGTTTCTGAGATTCCCCCGTTTGATCTAACATACTGTTTGACTTTCACTTAATGGTTTATAAAGTAGTCTTTTCCCATCTTTAATGCTCTACATGACATGCTTGATAATGAGCGGTTGTTATAGAGAGCATAAAATTACTCCACAGTCCCAGCCAGTACAGTAACATATTCATCAACATTGTAAGGCAAGGCAAGTTTATTTGTATAGCACAATTCAGCAACAAGGTGACATTAGAAACAAAAACAAATAAAAAGCATGATTTAAAATTGATTAAAACAAGCTAACTAACTAACTAATTAACTAACAAACAAACAAACAAACAAACAAAACAGTATATAAAATCAAAACAGATAAAATCAGAACAATAGATAAAATCAGTAGTTAAAATGTTAGTTTTGTAGTTGTAAAAACACTAAATTCACTCTCTGTATGAAGTTAAAGTATTAATATCCTCAGTATTTTACTTTTGTGATGCTCCTGTAGCGCCTTTTTGCTCATGTTGAGCACTCAATGCGTTTCATATTACAAATAATATTCACCCAGTCACACAAGCATTCAGACAGCGATTTTTTCTAACACACACACACACACACACACAACGTAGAATATGTATGACATCCATACTTAAGGACCTCCTCACCACCTCTGCCACAACTGCCATAACTGCCATCACCTGAAATTAAACCCCAATAAACAGAAACATGTCAATAGAGACACCTGCCTACTTTACAGAGCAGGGAATTTCTAGGTAATACAGCTATTGTACTGTTTGTTTGTTTGTTTTTGTTTTTTTGTGATATCTTGGTATTCGTTCCTCCTTATGTGCCAGAGGAATAAAGTAATCTTATTTATAGATAAATATCAAGAGTCTGGTTATTTAGCAGTGGTTAACAAAGATGGGTGATACCAACCTTTGTTTGAAATATTATATTTAATACCAAAAAGCAAAGTTTAAGGAAATATCAACATTTCCTTTATTCTGTATGATGCTATAAGCCTCTTCATTTTGCTTTTGTCCTTTTTTCCTATGAAAGTGCAGGTTTCAAGAAGACCTTCTGTAAAAATATACCTTTTTTGATTAATAGCTATGTTATGTGATTGCTGAATTTGGGAACAAAAGTCTTTTATGACTGTTAGAGACAGATTTCATCATTACAGTTGCACATTAACCTGTAACACTGCAGATCAGGAATATTGATGTCCCTCTGCAGGCAGGCAAGAATACTTTGAACTAACAACGAGCCACCAGGCTTCACTCAGTCCCATGTGACACTTGATATTCTCAAACTGTCTATGTAAATGTCCGGACCTGTTTGTTAATGCATCAGCAAGGACACTGCAATGACCCGACTCACTGCAGCAGCAGACTGATGAGTGTTTTTTGTTGTGTTTTTTTTAGCTAAGTAAACTAAAATTGATGAGTAGTTTGAGATCTGAAGCAGTGAGGCAAATTTCAGTGTAGATTATCCAGTGGTGCTTTAAGGATTTTCAGTGCATTAATGTGGATCTATTGTGGACCTATTTCTATCAGAGAAGCTTTGAATGAATCATTGTTTTGTATGTACTGGGCTTTGGTGCTGTCCCAGTTCATCCATTGTCAGAAGCAAGTCATTTAGTTCTTTTTTCCTTAAACCAGCTTTCTTCTTGTTGGCTGCAGCTCATAAACAGAAAGTCTGAGCAGAAGACAGGTGGACATTTTTTTTCTGCCACTAAAAGTTTTTTATTTTTTTTTAGCATTCATAAGTCAGAGTTTGGGGTTTTCCAAAAATTTCAGCTTATTAATGCAAACCTCTGAGGAAATAACTTGAAATCTTGAGTTATCAAGTTGAAATTTTGAGATAGTGATTCAGAAATTAAACTGAAACTTAAAATGATTTTTCAGTGGCATAGGGTGGGACGTTTATGCTCAGAGTTAGTGCTGATTGCCTGAGATGACTTTATTAGGGATATGTGCTATTGCTGAAATCGTACAGGGCCAAGTGTGGGGAAAATTGAGTGTTTAGGGCAATCTGAAGTCTGAGGGTCTTTTTTCCTTACAGGGATTACTTGTATATCTTGTCGCGTCTCATGGTTTGAGACTCATGGATGTTGAGTCTCAAACCATGAGATGCACCTGGCCGATCATGGTTTGAGACTCAACGTCAAGAAGATCAAGTACATGGAAGCTTGTCCCCAAACTGATGGCACCATTAACATCGACGGGGAAGACCTGAAGAAGGCCGACCGATTCAAGTACTTGGGATCGATGATCAGTGGCGACGGGGATATTCTTCCAGACGTGCAAGCTGGGGTCAATGCCGCATGGATGAAGTGGCGTCAAGTGACGGATGTGCTATGCAACCGTCGAATGCCAGACCATCTCAAGGTGAAGATTTACAAGACTGTAGTCTGCCCAGTTGCCCTGTATGGATGGTGTCAAGGCCTCGCGCATTGGGACCAAGTCATGAATGAAGACATCAGAAAGCGGCTCGGCATCGCACCAATCACGGAGAAAATGCACAAGGCACAGCTACGGTGGTACGGACACGTATTACGCTCAGGCGACAGCTCAGTGGCAAAAACTGCAATGAGGCTTGAGCCCGGTGGCCAGCGACCCCGTGGCAGGCCGAAGAACTGGTGGATGGATAGAATAAAGGAAGACGCCCTCGGTCGTGCCAAATGGAGACGGATTTGCCGCAAAGCGGACCCTGCCATGCGGGACAAACGCTAGAAGGAAGAGGATTACTTGTAGATCTTGTCATTTAAAGCTTAATACAGTTACTGCTTAATATGAGCATACACCAACATAACAGTATTAAAATGATTATTTTCTTGCTATTTTAAAATATTTGGCTGTGGTAATGTTGTTAGGAAGCAAGTGTGTCTGACCATTGTTGTTCTAACTGTGGGCGTTACATGGCTTGTTTTCTCTTTCAGTCCTGCCCTGCTGGTTGGTTGTATCAGGACAGTGAAAACCACAACATGGTTTGAGGAAAACCTAACAGAGGACAACCAGGAGTACATGAGGAAGAGCATGGCAGAGGAATACAGACGGCAAACGGCTGAAAAGCTCAACCCACTCAAAGACGAGCCGTGGCCTCGAGATGAGTGGACAGAAGGTGGGTGCAACCATTAGTTAGAGCCGTGTTCGTTATGGTTCTCGTTTCCATCCACTTGGCAACTTCAGCACGTTTTCCTCTGTTCTCTCACCAGGGAGCCGAAGAGTCGGGTTAGTTGCTGTGAAGTTGGGGATGGTGCCTGTCTGGACGAAAACAGGCGAAAGACATGTAGTCACCATGTTACAGGTATCACACTTCCGCTGTGGCTTAGCTTTGATCCATAATAGCTGCAGATAGTCTTCAGGTGTTCAGGAGTGATAACGGGCATTTATGTTTATTATGTATGTGTGAACTTAATGAATTGGATTATTCAATATAGTGGAGAGAAAGAATAGCAAAGTTAGGACTCAAAATCTCACCTTCAGACTTTGATGTTACATTTAAGCTCGTCCTCTTTTACAGCAAGGTGTGAGGAGCAGATACTAAATGTTTGCTTTATTCAGACCACGTTTTATTCCCATCGATTTATCTGTCATTAAAGTAAACTGAAGCGACCACTGGCTGCTTGTGCTCATTTTGCTCTTTATTGATCACGACTTGCATTTTACTTTCAGTGAAATGTCAGTGGTAACAGTTGGACAGATATTTGAATTTTGTCATCGCCTCTCTTTAATATGAGATTCAAGGCAATCAAGAAACTCATATCCCCATCTGCTGACTCACTTCAGTCACAGTTAGTCATTTTCTCTTCAGCTGAAATGTTAATAGTCTACACAAAAAAAGAGAAGATGACAAGTTGAATATTGAAATTACTCCCACCACTTTAGCTTTTGGGTTCATGTTTTTATCTGAACTGAAGCTGAAGGCTCGTCATAACAAATGGAACGAGAGCAGGAGGGCAGGTTAAAATGGTGGGTTTTAAAAGAAGTTATGAAACTTTAACGTGGTGTATGTCCTTCATCAGTTGTGCAGATATCGCACACACTGTACAATGTGCATAATGATGCAAAGTTGTTGTTACAGTAATGTATCTTGATGAATTTATCTCTTTGCTGATTGTTATTATTATATTGCACCAGACTCTTCCACCATCTATTTCTATCATCGTTCATCACGACTGTGGCCCTGGCTCTTATTAGATTAAGTACAGCGGCAGCGCTGTCTACCTGATTGATAATGCAGCATCTGTTTTCTCCAGGTGCAGGATTGTCACATAATAAAGTACCTGTCCAAAGAAGAATACGATGGACACTCTGCTGCTCTCATTGTAGGAGGAAAAAATGTGTCCCCATTCCACGTAAGTAGAAGTGTGGTTGAATTTGTGCATTTGACAGCGCTTCACGCTGGTTATGCTTTCGGAGAACAATCCTGCAAAGGTGGCCACTGGCCTTTAAAAACGGCAATTCATGTTAAGTGTTTCGTACTTTTCACAAAGCATATTTTTTTCATTCTGTCAAGCTGTGGTGAGTGTTCACACGAGGCCTGAGCTGGTGATAAAGTGTTGAGTTTGTACTGAATTGCAACACCAGCCTCTGCTGCCAAACACTTTATCCTGTCAAAGTGTTGAGTGTCCACGACTGAACGATGTGTGCCACATGCAGCTGACTCACGAGTTGAAAACATCGCTCAGCCATACTGTACAGACCTAACGCGTATTTGTTAGTTCTCGCTATATTTTATCAGTGCGACAGCTTTATGGATGCATAACTTTGTCATCTCCTTCCCCCCCAAATGGAAATGAATTGGTAATTTCATATGGAAATTCCAGTTAACAATCAATGATTGTATTTTGCACCCATCAAACACATTATTAATAAACAAGATGGGTGTAAATGAGTGACATCACTCACCTCATTACTATGCAGTGTTCTGCTGGGGAGAGAACGCTAAACTTTGCTTTAGACTGTGTGTTGACACTTCCGGATGTGTTGCCATCATGGCATAAAGAGGACACACAGCAGGGATTTTCATGGTGATTCATTTCTTAGTCGACTAAACAAGGAAACATGTAGACTAACAGACTAGTTTAAAGGTAAGAAACGCTGAAAAGTATGACGCATTACAAATGACGCATTGTTTTACGATTCATGACAGCCATCTCAATCGAAGTTAAAATCTTCCATCCATAATTTCTTCCGCTTATCCCGTGGCAGCAACCTAAACAGAGAGCCCAGACCTCCATCTCCCCAGCCACATCTTCCAGCTTATCCGGGGTAACACCAATGCCCCCTAGTTACTCCAGTGTGTCCTGGGTCTACCGTGTGGCCTTCTCCCCATAGGACCTGCCTCCTTTCGATGTGGAGGAGCAGCTATACTTGAGTTCCTCCTAAATAACTGCACTCTTCACTCTATATCAGACAGTTTTCAACAATGATGTCGGGGCTGCAGCTACATGTGGTTGAAGATGGCTGCATAACATCAATTAAACTGTTAACAATTAAATTAAATGACAATTATGTCTGGTAACAACTAGTGTAATAAACTTTAAGGCCCCATGACTGCTCTCAGAAGTCAATAATACGATTAATTGAAAAGCAAGACAGCATCACTGGCTGATAAACATATACTGCCTCCTACAAAACAGGTTTAAAAAGAATCTCCTCTTAAGGAGGATTTTGGCTTTAAAATGCTCGAAATGTTCCTTCTTTTAAATGAAAAACAAAGGAACAAGTGCGAATACATTAGGGTGTCATTTATTTTTCTGGGCCTCAGTACATGCTCAATGGGCCGGTGTCAGGATTTCACTTGTCCAGCGTGAAGTTGTTTTTGAATCCTTTTCACACAGCCACATCACTCTTTATTCAGAAGCAGAGTTTGTTGGAGTGAGAGGCTTTGGCAGACGGATTTTCAGTCAACAGAAGGGGGGAGAGAGAGAGAGTTTAGAGTGACTGGAGGCGCTAAGATGAGAGCGAGCCGAGTGAAAGCAAATGTCAAAGACTCTCAGTGCCAAGTGTGTGTGCGTACGCTTGTTAGAGTGCGTTTTGTGTGCGAGTGTGTTTGGCTCCCATACAGTCATAACAGGCCCGTGGTTAATTTGAAAACGCTAAAGTCCAGCTGCTTCTTACTGCATTTACTTCTTTTAACACCTTATTTCCTTGCTTCTTATTTTTCTCTTGCGCTCCGTCACTATGCCTGACAGAGGTCTGAAAAACAAATGGAGGTATTCAGGAACGCAGGAGTGCCTCCAAAGCAGAAAGTCACTGCCTTTAAAGTCTCCGACAGTGCCATCATCAAGCCAGGTATGAAATGACATTGAATTTTGCAAAGAAAGATCACTTATTAGGTTTTTGTGCGTGATTGGTAATGCAGGCTTGTTTGTTGCATGTTCAGGCACTCCTCTGTATGCAGCACATTTCCGTCCTGGCCAGTATGTGGACGTCACGGGCAAATCGTAAGTTATGTTCTGCCAGCTCCTCATTGGCGCTCCTCTGCTTGGCTCCTGTTCCTGCTTCTTACCCTTTCCCAGCGTCACGTTTTGAAGAGAGTTCAGTTTTTGACTTTACAAGAAATTCCATGTCTGTCCTTTTTTCTTTCCTTTTTTAAATATTGTTACCTTCTGGAGAAACATGTCAACATAAAAGTAATCTGGAAATCTGAGCGTGTGTAAATAAACTTTGTGGTGCGTGTTTGTTTGTAGAATCGGTAAGGGTTTTCAAGGTGTAATGAAGAGATGGGGATTTAAAGGTCAACCAGCCACCCACGGCCAAACCAAAACTCATCGCAGACCGGGAGCTTCTGGACCAGGAGGGGTTAGACAAACACACACACACACGCTTGTTACGATGTTCATCCATGCCAAACGTGAACATTTGGTTCCCCAAAATCCATTAATATGAACATGTGTGATATTCATCGTCTGCTTCCAGGATCCAGCTAAAGTTTTCAAAGGGAAGAAGATGCCCGGCCAAATGGGCAACAGCTACATCACTGCTTATGGACTGAAGGTACACACACACGCGCACACATAAACTTAAAGAGCCTTAGTTTTAAACTTGGTTGTCCTTGCCTGCAATTTCAGCTCAATATTCTTTCATCTGCCTCTTCTCTATCCCGCTTCCAGATATGGAGGGTCAATACCAAGTACAATGTGCTGTACGTTAACGGCTCTGTCCCCGGGCACAAGAACTGCTTACTGAAGGTAAATATAATCATACACAGTCAAAGTGGAGTGTGAAGTCGAAGGTCAACCCCAGCATGCTTAGTGTTCATACAGAGACAAGTGACCTTGCACCTGTAAAACACCGTCACACCTGCAAGACGGTGTGATCAGTCTTCATCGACGCAGTGCTGGATCAGCTGTGTGTGTGTGTGTGTGTGTGTGTGTGTGTGTGTGTGTGTGTGTGTGTTGTGGGGGAATGGGAGCATGCTCCTTAACGATGTTAGGATTACCCAAAGCATCCATCTCCATACTCAGCATGTTGTGCTTTCTGTGTGTGTGTATTGCTGAAACATAGATGCAGGCTATTATTTGTTTTGCAGACAAGCGATAATGAATACAAATGCGTGTTGCATTTCACCCAGCTCAGCTGTGTGCAACACAAACACACGCCTGGATTCATTATAGATTATACAGCCCCAAAGGACACACATGCAGGTTATTAATGCTTGTTCATTGTTTTTTTTTTAATCATTCAGAGGGGCCCTAATGTCCCTTTGTACATGAGGACCAGTCATGGTTTATTAATTTAAATTAAATCTGGCTGCAATTAATGATAATTTTTATTATTGGTTTCAGTACTGACTGTTTGATTAATCACTTAGGACACTGGTTTCTATGTTGGGGTCAGGAGAGTAGGGGGTGGAGGGATGGAAAGGTGCTGTCAAAAGGTTTTGTGGCTGCAGGAAATTTTAAATTTTGGCAACTGCAAAGTGCTGTGAGCATTTCAGCATTCCTGTTCACTCCGAGGAAATCCCGTTCTGACCACCTGCATGAGTTCATCTGCGGCCAGACTATCAATGCAGACTTCCAAGCTGGGGTGTGTGAGGACAACATCTGCCCATTCACATTGCATTGAAAAGTTTTTGTCCACATCTGCACAATCAGTGCTCACCACCTACTGTACTTTGTAGATCTGGATCCCCATGATTGTCCTTTTTACCAAAACAGTTTTAAAGTGAAACTTTTATGTAACACACTTAAGGGAGATCCAGTGTGTAAAAACGATGCACAGGTGAATGTGGAGTAGGAGACTGACAAATGTTTTGGTGCATCGCCAGCTGTGATGCAAATGTCTGCTGGTCTGTGGTGGTGAAGACAGCTGAGCTTAAAAGTGAAGCTGTGATTTACCGGTCAGTCTGTGTTTCCACTCTCACCAAACGCCGTGACCTCTAGTTAGTGACAGAAAGAATGAGATCACGAATACAAGCGATAAAAACAAGTTTCCTTCAAAGGGTTGCTTTGAAGAGCCGATATTGAGCCAGTGGAGGTGATTCAGGGATCTTACTAGAATACTTCCTGAATGCCTCCTAAACGAGGTATTTCGGGCTTGTACTACAGGGAGGGAGTTTTGTGGCAAACGCAGGACACACTGGAGAGATTTTATTTCTCAGCTGGCTTGGAAATCACTCACTGTACCACCAGATGAGATGGAAGAGGTGACGGAGGAAGAGTGGGTTTCTTGATGGATGGATGCAGTTGGAATGCGACTAGAAGTGATGTGAAGGTGCACAATGACGTGATCTTAAAGGGGAGATCAAGGCATAGTTTTTGATTTTTATGGGCACAGGTGCCGAAGTCTGTGATTGCAATTCGTACATCTGTATACACACTGTGTTTCAGGGTTCAGTGAGACTGATGGTAAACACTAAATAGAACAACTAGTCAGTCAGAAATAATTCCAAGCGTGATTTATTTAATGCTCCTCGTGGAGCAAATTGTTTTCAAGCAGAGTACACGACCGACCGCCAATTATAAATGACTAAAGGAGGTAATTTGTACGGCGGTGTATTAGCTCCAGTCTAGGTGAAATTTAAAAAAAAAAAGGTTGAAGAGCCAGGGGAGAAAAGTTATGTTCTGAGGAACAACAATGAATTTAAAGCTAGTAATACATTCGGCCCGATATTTTCAGAGTAAAAAAGCATGGAAGGACACTGCCATGAGCTGAGATGATGGCGTTTGTGTATGAGTTACTGATGTTTCGATGATCATCTGTGAAAGCTCGTGCATTCTGGTAGCGTGGTGTTTACTTGCATAAAGTAAAAAAAACCAGGAGGATACAAAATAACTGGCCATCTTTAAAAACGAGGAAGAGACTTTGAAACTAGCGATTATTGATCTAGAATGGAGACCCATTCGATAACTACATGGCTTATTACTCTCCTCAAATGCTTTCATTTTACGGGACTAGTTTTGAAAGTTTCGGGAGAAGCTGCCATGTTGGTTTCAGTTAAAGATCAAGGAGCAGACAGCCCACGCGAGGCATTTGTCCAGTCTGTCTTTGCACGGTTTCAGGAGGCTGGAGGAGAAGATAAGAGACTCTAAATCACGTATCAGATACCGTCGTGCAGCTCGTCCATCACACTAAAAAGCTGCTCGATCGCTCACAAAACAAAACACCTCACTGCACGTGTAACGTTATCTTCAGTAGCCTGACTTTTGCTTTTTTTATATATATTTATATTTTTGCTTCATAAATAAGTTTTTAGTCACTAAGAAAATTAAGTAGCGGTGTTTCTATGTGTTCCAGGTAAGAGACACTGTGCTACCGAGCAGAAGGTCCACCCTGCTCAACCCTCCTTTTCCGACCTACTTCACAGAAGAGGACGGTGACCTGGACGAAGACCTGTACGACGAAGACTTGTTCGTTCACACAGAGCCATCGTTAACACTGACCTGACCTCTCACACACACAACTGTTTCACACAAACCTGCTAACTGTACCTTGATCCTGTAATAAAAGAGTATTTCCTTGTATTCTCTCCAGCCTTGTCTGTGTGTGTGTGTGTGTGTGTGTGTGTGTGTGTGTGTGTGTGTGTGAGAGAGAGATGCGCTGGCACAAAGAATGTCTGTCTGATCCAAACAGTTATTACATCTCTCTTGGTTTTTTTTCTCCTCTCAGAAACCATGGTAACTGTAGGAGTGATGATGTCACTAGAGGATCCCCAAGTAGAGAGAGGGAGAGAAATGGGGAGGAAAAAAAGACAATGAAACAAAAACAAGGGAGAAGTGAGGCAGGCCTGCTGGAGAACTGTGCAATATCTATGCAGAGGAGGAGGGAGGGATGGAAATGAGTGTGTGAAACAGTGAGGGGAATACAGACGGGAGGCAAGGAATAGGCTGGTATGGGAGAAGTAATGAATTGGGTATAAAGCAGGGAAGCAAATACAAAGGAGTTTTATTTTTGTTTTGTTTTTTTTAGGTGGGGATGAGCCAGTGAAGGAGTGGAGGGCAGCTAAAGGTGGCAGAGAGGGAGAGGCAGGGATGAAGGCTAACAAAGGTTGACATTTGTGCATAAGAGGATAAATGAGGACATTAATGTTGCAGGAGGAACTGCTGGGTGCTTAAGCCTGTGCTTGTGTGTTTGTGTTCAGCAGTATTTAAATGAGGCAGACTGTTTGTGGGTTAACGGAGCTCCTTAGGCACAGTGTGGACGCCTCTTTTTGTGGGTAGCAAGTTATCAGATGAAAATCATGTCCTCCTAACTGTTTGACTGTTGTTTAGTGTGTATCTTCAGAGGCCTGTAGTCCTTCTCTGCTCCATATCTGCCATGTAATTGACAACAGCAGAAAAAAACCAAAACAGGCTTTTGTTTGAAACACTGACAAGAAGCAGCGATGCTTCACAGGATCCGCTGCAACAATTGCGGATGCGCACAGCATCGATTTCTTTTTCCTAATTGCAACGCTGCACTGCCCTCCCACTGTCTGACATGTGTAACATGCAGGAGCTGGCCATCATTTAGCTATAAAACAGTACAAAGTGATGACGCAGTTTGTGGCAATAGCTATAGCATACCACGGCTTGTAGGTCTGTAAGACAGCGGCAGGTTCTTTGAAATGGTAATGATATCGTTTGAAAGTCCTGCTCTGTGGAGCCTGCACAAGAATCTGGCTTTTGTGGGGGTGGACAAGAGGAGAGCAGAGCGGGGAGGGAAAGAAAAAGGGTGGGGTGGTCTTTGCCTGTCAAAGCAGCAGAGCAGAAAGAGAAGACTATGAAGTCCGGCCAGGATTGGGAAGCCGCGGTCTCCCCTGACTTTCACAAGACTCTTCCTTCACCTGAGGAGGTGTGCTGGACTGTAAACTGCTTGTTTATGCAGAGCTTTGCCTGTGAAACAAGACCAGGCTGTTTTTCACATGGTAAGCAGTCCAATAAGTCAGCAACCCTATTAAAACTATATTAGAATTTATGTATTAAAAAAGACCTCCAGTATATGATTATGTATTTTGAATAGTCAATAAATATGCCCGGACTGTGTTGCAAAAAAAATAACATCCACACTATTACACCAACTCCAGCCTGAACCAGTCATACGAGGCGGGATGGATCCATGCTTTCATCCATGCTCTGACCCTAACATCTGAACATTTCAGCAGAAATCGAGACTCATCAGACCAAACAATGGTTTTCCAGTCTCCTGTTAAGTTCTGGTGAGCCCGTGTGTATTGTAGGTTCAGTTTCTTGTTCTAAGGTGACAGGAGTGACACCCAGTGTGATCTTCTGCTGCCGTAACCTGTCATCTTCAAGTCGATGTGTTGTGCATCCAGAGACGTACTTTGGCTGTAACAAGTGGTTATTTTAGTTCCAATCTGCTTGAGGTAATCTGGCCATTCTCCTCTGACTCCTGATATTAAGAGGGCATAGAACTGCCACTCGATGGGTATTTTCTCTTTCATAGATCATTCTCAAGAATTCTCACTCACAAGAAAGCACTTTAAAAATGACTTGGACCTGAATTTATTGAGATTTACTGCTAAACTACGACTTAGCATATGAGTAGAAAATGTGACCTTAAAAAAAGACAGAGAAAAAAAGACAGCCAAGCCCTGAAAACTTGTCAGTAAATAATGCGATTGGCCTCGGGCTGCAGCGAATTAATTCCACGAGTGATATTTCTACAAGTTTGTTTGATTCATCCCAGAAAACTGTGGGAAAGTTGCACTGTTAGGTTTTGAGAGGGCATGCATAACCAAAAATCACTTGGGACCAAAAATAGTAATTCATTCAAATCAGAATAGTTTCTATAATTGACTAGCGCTGAAAGAGTCGTTGACCGTGCATGTAACTTTGACTAATGAAGAAATAGTGCTCAATTCCACTTTGCTAATCAGGACTTTTGCCTTTATTTGGACTCGATTCAAGGCTTATTATTCAACGACTCTCTTAAAACAGCGTACAGGAGTGTAGCTATCGCTGGGGAGAAAAGCGCAAGTTTGCAAATGTAGATATTTAAGTGCTCTGACCAGCCACGCTCACCAGTTTTCTTGCCTGTGTAACAATCCTGAATCTGATCTCAAAATGCACTTCTATTAGTTAAAGAGCTGAGTTTTGGCTGAATCTAAACATTTCGGGGAAATTACTTGGAGAGTGTGTGAGAGGTTTGGCCTGCTACTTTGACCCGGGTCTGACATGATGGATCTCCTGCTCTACTTCTGCTGGCTCAACACATGAGAGATCTGATTTCCATTAGTAAAGAGGGCACACGCACATACACACACAGCCTCTCCTTGTATACACACCTAAAGTGACCATCACTATCTCTTTTGCACAAACACACACACAAACACACACTTTTAATGCCTCCTTAGCGAGCAAAGATTCCCTCTCCTAGACTGGTCAGCACTTATGTTGTTGCCTCCTTGCCGAGTTTACACACAAACTCCGGGTCTGACCTGCATCTTAACAACACGCACGCACAAAGGCGCATGTGTGTGGTGGCGTGCGCCGCGCAATATGAATTATTGAGTGTGTTATTTGAGGGACAGCTGGCTCTTGAGCACATTAAGTGCCTCAGTTAGACAGCCAGTTACAGCAGTCTACAGTGACAGCAGTGAAGAGTCACTAAACAGAAGTGAAGAGGGGAAAGAAAGAATGCTAATGCAATTTCACACCGGCTTGTATCAGCAGGCAATTATAAAAGTGTTTATATAAGCTCTCGCGTCAGGGATAAAACAAATGAATCTTTTAAACAGAAACGGAGCAGTAAAATCATTTTCTAATAGTCTAGCTACCATCCTAGTCTGCAAATACATGCATCTAAATGACATTTGAACTTTACAGAGGAAATCATCTGAGCAATGTATCATGGACGCCTTGGCACATTTACTGAGAGAAAACTGCACCAGTTGCTCAGCCTACATTTGGCAGCGTCGTGCAGAACTTCTAAATATAAATATTTGTATATGTGTTGTTAATTATAATTTGATCCAATAAGAATTGATGGCTAAATGTGGAAAGAGAGACGCACCCTGCTAGTAATTTCACATGCACAATTATCGCCGCACATCCCTTTAAGCCGCTCTGCTGGTGGTCCTGCTGGTGCGGGCCCCTCCCAGTTGTGCACACCTGGGTCTCAGGGGTGTGTGTGTGTGATGATTCCCACCCGTGTAGGTAAATTTGGGTTCCTTCCTTCCAGCACCACTGGGTGAGAGCAGGGTGCATCCTTTGTATCCCCGCCTTCCCTCTTCACAGGTGTTCCTATCCTGCTTTTAGATGTGATCGTGTGTGTGTGTGTGTGTGTGTGTGTGTGTGTGTGTTGCAGTTATGATCCCACAAAGCAGTGTTTATAACTGCCTTTCACCATTCCTTGCTTAGTTTCCCTCAATTCTTTTTAAGGATTCATGGAGGAATGATGGAGACAGAAGGGAAGAGTGGAGAGAGATTTTGGTACTCTGTGTCAACATGTAGCAAAGGGAATACGCCGACAGCCTCAGCATTTTGTGGGCCATCGGTTAAAACCTTAGCAGTGTGCTCGACCACTCAAAATGCAGTATCCTAAGAAAGTTTAAGTTGAGAAACCAGTTACATAAAAGTAAAACTTTGAATTTAATTATTAATTAGATTCTCCTTTATGCTGATTTTGTTAGTGTTCATTAAATAAATATTTACATTTACAGCTCGTCTACAGTTCTGAAACGGCAAAATGTCTTGCTGCGTCTCAAGGACTGAGATAAACGCAGAACAAGAAGATGCAGTAGTTTTAACTTAAGTGGTAACTTTTGATGAAACATCAATATCCACAGATCACAGGAAAGAGATTTACAGAGACATGTGGAAAAAGAAAAGGGTGGGGGGGGTTGCACAGTTCTGCAGTACTATATATATATTACTACTATATACTATATTATACTATACTATACTATACTATATACATGGTATTCAAAAAATATAAGCTGCATTCAAAAAACATCAAATGTCCAAATATACAATTGGGGGAAAAAAATTATGCTTCACCCATCCGGTTCTTCCTTTTACAGCAAAGTGAAAATCTAAACTCCAACATTAGGGTCACAAACTGTGAGTGGTTGCCCGGATACAGGAGATGACTTATCGTCAAAGCATTCAGCCTTTTGCCTCGCTTTTCACATATAGGTAAGTGGTTCGTTAGCCCATTCCCTGTTAAAATGTCTGACATCATCCTGTACATTTCACAGCCACTGCAGGTACCCTAAATGTGTGCACTTCTGTGGGGCTTAAATGAGCCATGTTGAGACTGGGAGGTAAATGTCAGCGGTTTTCAGCCGGAAACCTTCGCCACAAGAATGTGACCACGGGATGTCGAGTAAATCAATATGAAAGCCGAGGGAGAGGGCTGAGAGCGGGGGGAGGGACGTTACTGCAAAATTATCACTGCAAAACCAAAGAAAATGAGAAGGGGAAGCGGAGACTGATGAAGGAAGTGAAAGTTGATTTTCAGAGGTTAATTTAACTTCTTTCCTGACTTTGAGGTTAATCTGTGACATTATACTGTGCGTGTAGGTGTGTAGATGTGTAAGTGCCCTAAAGGACAAGGCTGCTGATAACTCACGACTTTGTTATCCCATGAAAAGCAAACAAACCCAGCAATATGTCAGACTATTTTCTCTGGGGACTATTTTCTGGGAACATTTTGTACATTGTGAGTATAATAGACTGTATATAAAAGGTGGATGTAGCTACTGTGATGTCACGCATTAGTCGGTCTGTGGATGCACACTTTCAATCCTTCACTTTAGCTTCATGGCCTTTGGCATCTTGTTTTTTTTCTGAAAACAAAAGTAAGCATATTCACAGAGAGAGGGTTGAGCGTTAAGTTAACAGCTAACTATAGCCTGTATATAAAAGATGGATGTAGCTTCGGGGTCTGAAAAGCCTTTTAAGCTATGGTGGAAGTGCCTTAAACAGCCATTCTTCCCAACAGCTGGCAGGGATATTTTCTCTGGTTCCAAGTCCTATGATTTATGACTTAAGTTACCAATTTACTGATATGGTGGTGCGGTGGTTAGCACAGCAGGAAAGTCCTGGTTTTATACACATTTTTGTCCAAAGACATGCATATAGGTTAACTAGTGATTCTAAATGAATGGATGATGTGTGTGTTAATTTCAAACAAGGTGATGTCATTAGAGTGAAAACAGATGACATAACAGGGTATGCATTAGTGCGGGTCTGACTTGCAAAGTCACCACCACACGGTCTGCTCTCAGTTCATCAGTCAGATCCACTCCACTGCTTGTGAGGAGCGGTTTCAAAACATCAAGATGCCGATGGCCAACCCGCTCAGCTAGAGCTTTAAAAACAGACAAATGAGGGATGCTGTGTTGGCTATGTGCATTTTTTTTTTAAATATACAGTCCATGCAGCATTACCTGTGTGCATCCATAGACTGCAGTGGTGCATGTACAGATACACAGACTAGCGAGTCACTGCCAACATAAAGTAATGAAAACAAAAACAAAACAAAACTGAGCACTGACTTCTTGGAGGGTTTGTTACAGTTCACCACACAAAAAATCCTGTTATCTGTTGTATAAATTGCATTAAAACTGCCCCCCCAGAAAAGCACCACCATATTTTAATAGTCACTTTCATCCATTTGATGATACTTCATGCCGTCAGGATTTAACTGTAATGAACGACTGTCACCCAGCGTAACAATGAAACTCATCAGCTGTGTGCGCGTGTTTGGCTTGTCCTCACGCAAAGAACACGAAAACATAATTTTTTTGGCAGTTTGTGCCAATAAAAATAATTTGGCAGTTTGTGCTGCTCAGATTTCTGTCATCACCCCCTAACAGTGTGGAGATGAAGAGGATTTCATGTGTGTGTGTGTGTGTGTGTGTGTGTGTGTGTGTTGCTCAGAGCATCAAATGAACTGCATGGCTGGACACCACATGGATAGTTTAAATGGGAACTTTTTTATTTTTTTACAATTTGGATGCAATTACCCTTTATGTGGTCGTTTCTCGGAGAGTACGCACTTCTTCTCTCGCGCACACCCACGAGTGCACACAAAGTGATGACATTTCTTACTCCTGAATAGAAAGCCATTTAACCTGACTCACAAGAAGCCGAAGGACACAAAAGCAATGGCACAAAGCGAGCGGGAGAAAGACTGCGAGTAGGGGGTCTCATAATACAGTGGAAGCTTAACACATTAGAAGGCATCATTTTAGAAACTTTAAAAACAGACGTGCGCCGCTTCTGTTGTGGACGGACAACACATGCAATAACTCTGTGTCTTTGTCCAGATTTGTGATTATTAATGTGCGTCAGTTTTCTGTGAAAATACAGTCACTGCATTGTACTCCTCTAATTATAAAAACCTTCATCTGCAGTGGAGGCATCTCAGGAGACCTGTGTGTGTGTTAGTGAGTGTGTACATTACATGCAGAGGGATGAGCAGAGTGGGAGTAAGACATCTGTTTTGGGTCAGCAAAAATACTTTATAGCCCTACTTAAAGAGGCAGTGATGATGCTGCCAAAAAGCAATACATCCAAGTGGTTCACCCACACACACCCCCGCACACAAAAACACACAATCCACCCTCCCAGTGTGCTGACATATCAACTGATCGGCCCCGCACAGCATTAACTGCAAAGTATCCTATCCTGCACACACCCGGACACACACACACCTGTGCACTATCCTGGCCCTCATCTCCTCTCTTTGCAAAGCCGGAGATCATCAGATATCGCCCCAAAATCTACACGATAACAAGAATCAATTATCACAGCATCGTGTTGAATCAGCACACATTCCTTCGCTCGACACAGAGTGAATGCAAATGGAGATGCAGATCAGCGGTTTCAAAGTGCCAGCGGGTCTTCGGTGGCGGCGGAGCGCGTCGGATTGCGGGGCAAGGCTGCCGCTCGGTGGATCGAGCAGGAGCTGCGTGCACGCAGAGAAGTGGGGCGTGCTGGTTGAGGAGGTTGTGCAAGGTAAAATCTCAGAGGAGTTAACTGTACAGAGATGAGATGAGATGGGTCCCTCAAGTACAACCCCAGTGCTATTTTTCTAAACACGAAATGCTGACGTTTCTTTTGTGTGTGTGTGTGTGTGTGTGTAGTCGTAGGTTGTGGACGGAAAACATGAAATCAAACTCTCAGCTCAGCTTGTTACAAAAGAAAAACTGGGGAGCGCTCATGAAGGGCCTGTTGTAAATATTTTATGGACCCTCTCTGTAAGACACAGAGCAAGCTTGAGAGGTTATTTTAAAGGAGTCTTTTCAGTCTGTTCAAGCAGATTGTAATGCTCCCACATCTGGCTTTGACAGCTGACCTTTTAATAGGACAAAAACTGTATAGTGGAAAAAGGTCTCTGATCACTCTTTTGACCTGCACTCTAATCAAGTCATGCAGAGAAATCATTACCAGGCTGACCTTCAACTGTACACCCTGCTAAGATAATAGAATAAGTGTCTGCAGCCAGCCAGATACTTAAGTGTATTGCTGGATTAGAAATGAACCCAGGATTCTCCTCTGAGGTGGGAGATTTGCGGTGTGAATAACTCACACAGTGGCAGGAGGACTGTCTCCTGCACTTGTACCTTTAATAGCTTCACTTTATTATCCTGTAGTGTCTGATTCTGGGGTCATTACTTCCCTAACTCTCATTTCTTAATAAATCATCTTATAGAAGCAATGCAGCTTAAATTAAACATTAAGGAAAATAACAGTAAAATAAGAAAGTTAACTTGACCTGAAACGCAGCGCTATCTGACCTCATATGTTTAAGCCTGTTAGTGCTTGGGTGGGTTCTACCACAACTGTGACCATGCCCGGTACAGACCATACAGTGAGGCCTGGTGTCTCCACTAGAGGTCAGCAAAAACTTGTGAGCTTGTGCTAGGTTCAAAGGTACAGACGTTTTTTGAAGTCATTAAATAGAAAAAAATAGTATTGTACTCATAATCACACATTGATTAATGTGTAAATACGTCTTCCAATAAATTAATGCATTCTCATAAACTTAGAATTACAAACATAATACGCCAAAGGCGATGGAGAAGAGAACTCCCTGCATCTTCAGACTCAAGATATGAAGGATCATACATGTTTTATCAGCAGAGATGGGGTCCTCTTCACCAAGGGAGCAAAAACGTCAAAACAAAAGAGAGCGCGACTGGCATCTGGATGAAATTGAATCTTCTTCCTCCTCATTGCGACCCCTTATTTCCTGAACTTAAGTCAGGGGTCTAACATACAGAAACGTGCATAAACATGTTTATTTCTTCCTGATATTGTCAGAATGACTTATTGTCAGGACATTAGACGTGACCATCTCATTTTTGGACAGCTGACAGTGAACTGGCTAAACAAAAGTTTCTAAGCTAACATTATGCTAATGTAACTAATGTTAAGCGTGAATGTCTTAAAAAATATCACACTTTCTCTCCGTTAAACAGTTTGAATTCATTCATCACATCAAACATCACAATATATGAGAGTTTATTCACTAAGTTCAGCAATTTCAGTTCCACTTCAAAGTAAATTTCACTAACGCTAGCAAACAGCAGCTAACAGCACCTAACGGGGCTAACAGCAGTGCTTAGCCACAGAAAAGTTTAGGATATCCTCAACAACTCAGTATTAGTGTCACCGATCAGAAGTGAGCTTCAGTGACTCATCGACTCATATCAGACTGTTTTCAGTCTTTTACAGCCTCCTTCAAAGTAAATAAAGGTGGATGCTTCTCACCTGGCATATTGACAGCTAAGATAAACAGTGGACTGACAGTCTGTACAGATAGCAAAACTCTCCAGGGCCACTTCCGTCACTTTGCTATCTGAGTACTTTTCAGACCCGTGACCGGCGTTTTTAAGGCGACTCTGGGGTAAACACATAAAATGCGCCGAAATATTTAATTGATATAGATCTGTGTTTTATTCCTGATTGATTGCTAAGTGTCGATAGACTTATGTGTTAAAATATAATGTGTGTGTGTGGCGGGGTGCTGGGTTGTTTTTCTTAACACAAACAGCAGTAGAAATATCCTATCTAAATTTAATGTTTTGATATCTCCTGGCTGACTAAAATATGTTTTTCCTACAGCCACTGTAGCTAGGATTATGCACTAGAATTGAAAGGGGTAAGGAAAAAGACCTCAGTTGTCTGCAAAACTTACTGACATCTAGATATTTAACACACTGTAACTTTAAAGTTCTATCAACTCCAAATAAAACCATAATATCAGTTTTTTAATTCTTTCACTCATTCTGTGTTTAAATGACCCATGTTCTGAAATATGGTCCAGATCAATGTATCTGACTGTATTCACTTTTAAGGATGAAGAATTAGCCACTCAGTGTTTTATGTGGCGCTAACTTTGAACCTTCAGCATTAACATTTTGGCCCAGTTTGTTCACTTTTGGAGCCTTAAGTAAGCATATTTGGGCAAGTGGTTGCTAGTTTTCAACTAATGCTGGCAAGCTTGATGAGCAAGTCCATCTATGTGGCTGCATGTGGAGTGTATGGATACATTGCACAGATGCAGACGCCTGCTAATTAGAGCTGCTATGTGAAAAAGTAGAATTTTACTCACCATCACTGCAGCACAGACCTCTTGGACCATCTGTACCTCACAGCAATGCAAATTATTTGTCAAATTATTCAGTTAAAAATGTTCCAAACACCACAAATGAGCAGAGGTGAAACCTAGCTGACAGTTCGAGCCTTGTTTGGAACTACTTTGAAGTTCCACTTTCACATCCTTTAGCTTTAATTTATTCCTGGAGTTCAGCTGCATTTAGGCACAACAGAAAGCTATTCAGCAAGGGTTCATTTGAATTTTTCTGCAGAGTTTTCATCATATCTAAATGTAAGGGCAGCTGCTGATATTCTTAAAAGCACATGTGGATGGTTAAGGTCACTCTACTTTAAAGCTGAAATGCAGCTTGTAATAACAGCTGTCTGGCGGTTTGTGGAGGTCAGACTCTTTGGAGTAAAAGACTGCATTAAAGACAGGGAGGAACATGTGAATATGACCATGTAGTCAGTTACTTTCAACCATCCACCTGAGGTATTTCACCATAGCAAAATGCTTTTCTGTCCATGGTTTATGTGATTTTTTTGTATTAGTGTAGAAAAACATTGAAGGTTTCCTTGGTAAGAGAAATTCTTCTTATTGTATTTTCACACTCTCACCTTTTAAGTGTCCTTGTAGGAAAAACTCTCAGAAAATCCTAAATACTTCAAGAGCAAATTAAAAAGTGGAAACCGAGGACGTACAAGGGACACACTGTGGGCACCTTGGAGGCTTCTGAAAATTATTCATTCTGTGCCCATTTCTGACAAATAGAAAAAGAAGGAAGAATAACTTCTCTTTCACCTTCTCCATCTGGAACCAGAAGGTGGTCTTCATCCTTGAGAAACATCAGAGTAGAGTAAAGCTGAGTCGCTGCAGCCTGCAGCTGTTAACTGCTGCTGCAGAAGAGGTCACATTGTGGGAAATTGTAATCTGAATCACCCGAAGAAACAAAAGTACTGCTACTGGAGATGATTGGGCTTGCATCCTGAACATTACAGGGTTGTTCACTTAAACAGCTGAAGCCTGTCCCAGCCGGAAAAAGTGCAATACTAAATAAATTTCTAAATTTTAAGGGGAACATCACACTCTCTCGTTCTGTGTTTGTTTTGAAAATGATATAGACAGAATAAAAGTCTTTAAACTGCTATTTAAGTGCTTTTTTTCACTATATACATAACTGTAGTCTAAATCACAAATATGAGCTGGTTTTAATGCATATTTAGATGCATTTTAATACTCTGGTTAAACACATCTTTTTTCTTTTGTCTTTTTTTGTTGTCATTTAAACAAACTGTTCATTTATGTTTTTCTCCTAATCCTGACATAAGCTGTTCTTAATGCATAAAAAAGGCAGTGTCATTACCCTTTATATCTGCCATATGTATTGACTTTAGTTTGTATTATTTTTATTAAAAAACAACAAAAACAACCACAACTTTATTCACAGCACGAGTCTCCTTATGTAAATGTATAATATCAAGAGTGATAACAGTAACCATCCAGTGGTACAAATGCTACTAAGGCTATGTACTGGTTTGCAAACTATCTACTAACTTTCTACTCATGCAGCACCTTAAATATCAGGAAGCTTAACTGGTGTCATATAAATTTCCAGTTATATGCTCTCTTTATGAGCATGGACACCAACACACCACTTCAGAGAACTATATATCCTCTCTCACCCCGGTTTCATTTAAAATAATGTTTAAAAAGTAATATTTTGAATATTTCAAACAATTTCAAATAATTTGAAATATTTTTATACATCAAAGAAATTGTAATTTTTCTGGGGTTCATTCAAAAACATGAGATTTCCCTGACAGGATCATTTTAATTCTCAAACAAATATTTCTGTATTATACCTTCTTAGAGCTTTTTCTCACATTTATAATGTGCATATTATTTAATAATGCAAACTGCACTATTATAATGCACAATATCGGTCTTACTCTTTGAATAACCTCGTTTTATTTTTATTTTATTTTTGTTGTTTATGTAAAACATGTGGCAGTGTCTCAGTATAAGGATCTATCTAACCACTCCCAAAGACCATTCGTTGCAATGTTTGCATTGTCCACAAGGGGGCAGCAGAGTACCTCATATTTCATGAACAGCCACCACACAGAAAGTTTCTCCATCTTCAGAAAACAGTACTGCATGATTTGTTGTATCCTATTTATTAAGGATTAGAAACACTGAAAAAGACACTCAAAACACCTATGAAAACATGAAAAAATACACATCGAATAGCAAAAGATTTGTATAAACCGCTGATAACACTAATACTAAGGCTATGAAACCTTTTATTGACAATATCGTCAGCTGTCGCTGATGTTGGCACCATGCTAAGATAGTGTTGTTCACATATAAGAGTTTATTCTGTGAGCAGAAACCTGAGCCTTGAGATGTTGGGCCTTTTTTTTTTACAGAGAGGTGTGAATATGCAGCTGCAGCAACCATGCAGTGATTTATTGGTGTATTTTTGGTCCATCCATGTTTCAATTTCAGTGAATGTGGTCTGTGCAGGGTTGTCCCAGTTATTTAGTTTCCTAGAACAGGTTTAGGTGCCTTCCTTATCCTAAGGGTATAAAAGTGGGGAAACAGGGTGCAAAGATGGACAGGTGGATGAAAAAACTATAAATAGCTAATTTAAAAAAAAAAGTTAGAGACATGATGGACACAGATCACTGGACAGAGTAAATCATGACAGATGTTTGTGCGTTTAAAGGGCTGGACTGAGTAAAGGCCTGGTCAGGAGAGTGGTGGCAGGGATCGGGTACTGACCGGGCAGTACTTCCCCCTGGATGGTGATGGAGGAGGCTGGGTAAGATGTGGTGATGATGGGAATGGGCGGATGTGTCCTCCATAGTACTCTCGCCCAGTCTCTGAGGCCTCAGCTTCCGGATCCTGAGACCGACCTCTGGGCCTGCGTAGCTGAGGGGGAGTGGGTGAGCAGGTGGGCATGCACCGGAAATGAGAGGGAGAGTGGTGGGAAGACATACGGCAGATAGGGGAAGAATAACACCTGGGAGCTGAGTGGCGACTTGGTGATGGATGGCGACCGGGTGAGCGGTGCCGGCCAGGTGAAGAGTGCCTCCCTCTCAGCGGTTCCTTGGTCTGTTTGGGGGATTTGTTTGACTTAGGAACCTTGGATGTCTTAGGTGTATTGGGTGATCTGGGAATGGGATGAGTGGTGGGGTAAGAACTGGATGAGTGAGAGGTGAGGCCTTGGCTGGGAGAGGCAGGGTCTCCATTGTTGGCAATCTTGTAGAGGAAGACATCATACTGAAGGGGCGGGTTGTTCTCTGGGTGAAGCTTGGCCTCTTTGGGGAGAAGCACTTCCAGGCCAATAGTCACTCCATCCTGATGTTGAAATATGGTAAGTGGAGAAGATTGCAACAATGCAGGAAGAGTCATGAAGGCAAAAACATGAAATCAAATTACATTGACAAGCACAGGGGTGACAGTGGGCCCCTGGGATAGCTGAAAGCTACAGTATTGATTTTTAGATTCTTGGTGTAATTAGCTTTTGGGGGAAAATGATGAGAAATACCAAATAACAAATACTGTGCTGATTTACATGTCCGGCAACTACAGAGCAACATTCAATTAATATTCACTCTCAAACTCCTGTGGCTCTTGTTCTCGATAACTCCAGAATAAGATCAGTGTCTGTTTGCTGAAGAAGGATGTAAGAGGCAGTAGCTCCAAAGAGTTACAGACTAGCTAGCTAAGCAGCGAGCTGAGAGACGCTTTGAGCTTCGTGGAGTTAAGGGAAACTGCACAGTTAGGTAATAATTTCCATTAGATACATAATAGAAATATAATGATTATAGCTTAAACTGTAATAAAATTTGGGACTAAGTGGCTATAAATGTTGAGAATTTATTTTAAACTGTTCTGAATATCAATATTCTTTTTCATAATGATGACATATATACTCACTGGCCACTTTATACAGGTACACTGCAGCAGCTCAGTGCATTTATGCATGAAGACAAGGTCTGCTGAGTTTCAAACAGAGCATCAGAATGGGGATGAACAGAAGTTTAAGTGACTTTGAATGTGGCATTGTTTGTTGGTGAACTGGTCTGACTCTTTTACAAACTGATGATTTGCTGGGATTTTCACATACAACCATCCTTGTTGATGTTCTCGGATGTTGGAGGAGAATTGCGACACCGCTTTGAACTTACATGAAGATAAAAGTAATTCAAATAACCACCCGTTACCACCCATTATCTCTGAACTTTATGTTAAAGCTTGAAGCAGGTGGGTCAGCAGAAGACCACACTGGGTGCCACTCCTGTCACCTAAGAACAGGATACTGAAGCTACAATTCAAAGAGCTCACCATTATTGGACAACAGAAGATTAGACCAGCGTTGTCTGGTCTGATGAGTCTTTCTGGTGCGACATTCAGATTAGAGGGTCAAAATTTTGTGTAATCAACATGAAAGCATTGCTCTATCCTGCCTTGAATCAATAGCTGAGGCTGGTGGTGGTGCTGTAACAGTGTGGGAGATTTACTTTTGGTTGCTGACCATGTCCATCCTTGTTATCCTGAAGTGTAACACACCATGTCACAAAGCTCAATCATCTCTAACTGGTTTCTTGAACATGACATGAGTTCGCAAATAGTTGCCACAGTCACCAGATCTGAATACAACAGAGCACCTTAGGGATGCTGTCATTTCAATATGGACCAAAATCTCTGAGAAATGTTTCAGCACCTCGTTGAATCTATACGACGAAGAATTAAAGCAGGGGCTCCAACCTGGCACTAGCAAGGTGTACCTAAAAAACTGTCAGGTGAGTGTATATGATACTTAAAAACACTGCTGTCAGAAGAGGTGTTTAGCGTAGATGAATAAAAATAACTATGGCGAATTACATTCTCATCAGTGTAAGTACAGAGTGGAAGTTGGAATTTGGGGGGTATTCAAACAGGAACATGTGTACTTCTTAATACATGGAAAGTACAGATAAAGGAGCATACTACATCAAAAATTAAAAAAACAAAAGAAAACTCAGAAATCCTGTTTCCCTCTGCCAGTCTGGTTAAAAAGCCTGCGTTAAATTTCTTCATATTGAACAAAACATGTTTCATTTGAACCTTTTATTGCGGTTTCTATTCATTTGAGGGAGCTGTCCATGGTTCTGAATGGGCAATCACTATTGTGTGTGCAGACGGTGCAATCTGTGAGGAGCCTACTGTAGCACAAAAGCAGGGTCAGCCGAGCATTCAGTTATTATTAGCGGGAGAGCAGCTGGGCAGTAGTTAGCTTCATCATAGGCAGACATGCAGAGAAAGAAAGAAAGAAAGAGAAGAAAAAGAAAGAGCTGGACAGAGAGATACAGTCTGGAGGAAAGCTCACAACAACACACGGGGACAAGCTGGGTAAATTAAAAAGATTTATTCCAACAACCGTGAACTGCAATCCTCCATGTATACCAAAAAAAGTACAAAAGAATAGCAAGGTACATTAAAGCATTATAAATCACACTGAAAATCAAGACACAGCGTGTGTAATATATCTATTGTATATAGTATATCAACTCCGAGCAGTTACTTTGACCTCATGTAATCTAGACATATCCACTTATTAGCAAACATTAATATTTCGCAAATACAGATCCACTTAATTTCCACGTACTTCTTTTTATTTTATTTTTTGTTGCAAATATTATGTTTTCAGACACTTTTCATTGATAACACCAATGCATGCGGGCAGAGAGCGACAGTAAGGCGGGGCAAGCAGAGGTAAGGGGAAGGAGGGGCTGGGGAAATGTGAGAAAAGACAGCAAAGGATTTCATTGGCCAAAGACCAAGGCAGGGCATCAGCAGAAAGGAAAGTCAGTCAATAGTTGGTCCAAGCCAGAGGTTTTAGTCCAGCATAAGGGGCGGATATGAAAGGAAGGAGGAGGCGGCACCACTATGTGATCAGTGTTGGCATGGTAGCCTTGTAAACAAGACTATTGTGCTTTTCAAGTTGTATCTTTAATTCATGTTGTGCTTACTTTTTACATTAGGTCTCATCAGACTGCTAGAAATGCACAGTATGCACTTTGCATGGTGTAAACGATGTTAGCCTCGGCGCTATGTCGTTTGTGTGTGTGTGTGTGAGTGTGTGTGCACACTTTAACAGAAGGTGAAGCTTTATACCAGGTTGTTCTGGAGCATGTTTACCTCGGCTTTTTCCTCCGTGTTGTTAGGAGTGAGGCCGTGGTCGTGGACGGCGGAGGCCGGGCGGTTGTTCTCGTGCTTTGGGGAGTGAGAGTTGAGGATGTTCATAGACCCCTCCTCCTTGGGCTGCGGGGACTTGGCTTGGTTCTCCTGCTTCTGCGGCTCATCCTGCAGAGAAAGTTGGTTACGCTTCACAGATGCTTCATATGCAGAGAAAACGAAATTTTAATGACGAGGTACAAAACTATTCTGGGAAATACAACAACACTTCCATGGTGCCAGTCTTACAACTTACAACTCAAAGCTTTATCCATCTCACATCTGCACCTACAGGCACCTTAAAATCCCCAATTAACCTGACGCACATGTATTTGGACTGTGGGAGGACAATCCAGCATGCAAGGTGAGAACAAAAGCCTCTGGAAACTTCCAAACCAGACTTTTTCTTTGCTGTAAGAGAAAACCTTTACACCAGTGTGCAGCTAATATGCAAGACATGCACAGAGAGACTTACCAGAATGTAGTAAATGTGTTTTATCTAACTTAAATCATCAAGTAATTAGTGGAACCTTAAAAATCTACAAGTTCTTTTTATTTTGGGGGGAATTTGGTGAAACATTTGAACAATTTTGGAAGATTTGCTTTTAAAAAAGTTATGTCAAGTGGTTCCATACAACTCTTTTAGGTAGCTCCTAAGAAACTGTTTAAGTTTATCTGAGTCATTTGCTTGTGAAATACTTGTCTTATGTAGATACATTTTTTTGAGTGCACAGTATTTTGTTGAAAAATCACAAACACACTCAAGTACATTTTTTAAAAAACTATTTTGGTCAGTAAATCCAGCTAAACAGAATTCTTGTAAAATAATAATAGTGAGATTTCCTTTTTAAATTACTCTTTTTACTCTCTTAGCTGTGCAGATATGCATCTTTTACTGCTTGGGAATATAGATATGTGTACACTTTTTCCCCTGGCGAAGGTAAAGTTATGTTGAGGTCTAATAATCATCCTCAGGGGGGTCTATTTTGTGTAAGATTGCACCTTTAATTACAGAACTGAACTTTTACTGTACTGTTGTTTGCAAGAGTGTGCAATCACTTGCTCAGGCAGTCATTTAACAGGGAAAAACTGCTTAGTGTGTGCTGGGGAAAGATCTAATATAGTGGCGCATCGCTGTGCATTACGATTTTGCAGAGACAACTTAATCTGAACTGGCAGAAATACACTGCCAGACTAGGAGAGACAGACATCGCAGAGTAACTGGCCTAACTGAACTTAAAGATGACATTTATAACTGGTTAAAACAAAAAACACACAAAAAACCCTTCCAGAAAACCCTTCCCCTCTTGCTTGCTCAAGATAATCATTCTTGAAAGTCACGGAAAAACCACCACCACCACCACCTTCACATCCAGGCCTTTATCTAATCAGCTAATCATACCGCAGCATAAAAAAAAAAAACCTGTTGGACCTATGACATTTAAAAGAAATTGCAATACAGGACATGTACCTGCAGGGGCTTTTTAACCCCCCGACCCGACATTTAGAGGATCCGGAAGATACCGAAAAGTAGCTATAATCACTACACTGAAATGCCAGCACCGCTCTCAGAGCAGCAGCTTATTTTTAAAAAAAAAAATCCTAATTTGATCACTTCAGGTAGTTCAGCTAAGTGTCGCTAATGGACTGAGAATCAGAATTCATTTCTGCAGATCAAATGTGAAGTCAGTCCCAGAGACTTGTTTTTGTAAGATGCAAATCCATTGTGTTTCGTGTCCGTGTGTCAGGCTCGTAATTGTTCAAGCTATCCATTGATTGGCTTTTCACTAACATCTGAAGGTCAAAGTCACATCAGGCGGTAAGTAGGGCACAATCGATCAGTTTCACTGGCTACTGTTGTACGCAATTCGCCGAACGCCCTTTCACATCAAAACAGGTTCCGAAAATTTAAAGTCGTGCTGTTGCTGTTGATCTCCTACACCCCCTACGCCGTTTAAGTTATTCTCCTATTATATCCGTCTTTATTCACAAGAATCCACACTGAATTTTAAGTATGAATTTACTCATGCATCAGTAACCTTCTCTATTGCCTTAGTAACCCAGCAGGCGATTGATGGATGTAAACAGGGGAACAAACACATCTTCCTGCAAACACAACACCCCCACAACACACACGCACACACACACACACACACACAAAAGAATTGTGGACAGAAATGAATGCATTACTGCATGCTACAGAATGCACAACCTGTGGAGGGGTACTGGGGAGAAAAGAGGAAACCTGCTGCAGGGGGACCCAAAATGGCTGTTTGAGCTGCATGAAGAGCAAGCAGCTGAGACAAAATGGTGGCTCAATTTCCTCAGCGAGCTTCTCAGGAAGCTGCAGAGGCGCAGGTAGGAGAGGCAGCAAATGTATGAACTCGCTGTTTCTCCACACAGCGATGCCTACATATCTGAACAACTGGCTGCAGGACGCCTGGCAGGGTGTGATTAATCATTACAGCTACATGGAATTCAGCTGATACGAGATCAGGTGCGGGAAGAGGTCGTGGAAGTGACAGCTTGCAGCGTATAAAGTGCAAAAGATTTACAGTACTGTGCAAAAGTCTTGAGCCGCATCTCTTTTCTTGATATTTTGCTGAGATAATGAGAAATAGATGTGGCGATTTATTAAAATGTGCAAGTATTCATGCATATAAGGCAAAAAAAGGAGTTTGTATAATTCTACCTTTAATCCACCTTTATTGTTCAACACAGCCTGAACTCTTTTAGTCAAGCGTTCTTGTAATTTCTTTAACTAATCTTCAGAAATAGTTCTCTAGGTTTCTTGAAGGACATTCAAAGCTTTTCTTTGGAAGAGAGTTATTTAGGGAGGCCAATCCATGACTGATAGTTCTTCACCGTGTGTTTGTCTATTTCAGGCATTTACTGCATTGGAAGTGTGGTCATTGTCATGGTAAAAAAAAAAAAATGAAGCTGTTGCCTATCTAATGCTTTCCAGATGGTTTTGCATGATGAATTCTGTGTTTGGAATTTCATCAGTTTTGACAACAATTCCAACACCACTGGCTGAAATTAATATGCAACCCCTGACGGAGCCTCCACCATGATTTACAGATGGCTGTAGACATTGTTGTACCTCTCTCCTGACCTACTCTGTACATGCTGATGAAGGTTTGAACCCCCCAAAAAATGCAATTGATCCAACATGATGGGTTTTGTGACAGGCTGCTAGTAACAAAGTGCTCATACAGATACAATTTAAAACTGGTTCTTTGCTAATTGTCTATGTGTTGAATCAGGTGTCTTTTTTACACTTGAATGCCTCTGAAAATGGTCTGATCCAAGGACTGGACTGAAAATGGGTGAAAACGCAGCCAAATGGAAAAACTCTGAATGACCCTCACAAAGCCTGAGGAACTATTGTTCAAGAAAACTTTAAAACACATGGGAATGTCTGGCTACTTGAAACAAAATATAAAGGAGTAATGGGTGGTTCGAGATTTTTGCACAATACTGTAAGTTTCTAGCAGTTTCACAGTTGGGGACTTTAAAGCAAAGCCAGGGAGGAAGACTAATGTAGGCAATGTGGGCATCTCCTTTGTGCTTACCTGGAGCTGATTATAAGAATTTCTGGGTTTATAGTCCCAGGTAAAGCTGGCTGTTGATGGCCTCTGAGGGGAATTGGTCAGGGTGAAAAACATTAAACACAGACATACGCTACATTTTCATCTATGTCTTGATATAACAGGACAACATTATGGTGTGTTTTGGTGTGCCTGCAAACTTCAGATGGCAGTTTAATAACAAGAACAGTGCAGCAGAAACATACAGTAGACTGAATCATCAAGCGAAGCTGGCAGGGAGACAACACAGGAGAGAACACAATGAGGTGGGAAGGGGGAAAAATATATAGAAAAATGAAATAAAACCTAAGAAAAAGGGGGGAAAGGGGCCAAACATGAGGAGAGCTGGGCATACCTGACAGATAATGTTGTCATAGTACGCCAGGTTGTGAGTATGAGCTTGGGGAGCGGGCGGAGGGGTGTCACACAGTTTCCTTACGTTTGGCTGTGAGCCGTCAGCTGTTGTGGAAACTGAGAGGCCGTCCGTCTGTGGCTCGCTGCTCTGTGGGCGGTACTTACTGCAGGATGGCAGAGAGAGAGATTTGTGTGGTAAATATTTGGAGTAATATGGTTGTTTTTTGCATTCATATCTTTAAGAGCTGCATTTTTTCTCCACTACGTATACCAGCTCGCACAAAACACATGTCACTTCTGTGAAAACCAAATAATTTAGCAGACTGACTATAGACTTCCTTTCACATGTGCTCTGCTTTGACTGCCATGTGCTTGTAATAAGGTTGTCACCTCGCTTTGCACCGACCAAACTGTGAGTCACAGCTCTCTTTTCAAAAATATTTTCTCACTTCCCGGTCAAACGCACACACCTGCGTTTGCGAAGGCGCTTGTTCTCGTTCTTGAGGTGGTGCAGCCTCTTGGCAAAGAATACGATGATCATAAAAAGCAGCAGGAGGACCACGGAGGACACGCCCACCACCACGCACAGCACCTGGAACTCGGTGACGGCCCAGTTGCAACGCGCACCTTTGTTCCACACGTAGTCCTGCACATTGCACCTGGATTAAGAAGGAATATAAAGAGACCATATTAATTTATTATTATTAACTTTCTGTCTTTCTTTCTATCCTCAAAATAAAAAAGCCAGATGCCCAGGAAGGTGTGTGCCTGTGTGCCAGAATTATGCCTACAATGTGTAAGTGTAAACTTGTACTCAGAGCTATTGACATGCTGTCCTGAGGTCTTTCCAGCAAAGCAGGGATTTGGCCTGCAGCCTAGCCCCTTAATGAGATCAAAGGATCAGAACACGTGTGTGTGTGTGTGTGTGTGTGTGTGTGTGTGTGCGTGCGTGCGTGCGTGCGTGCGTGCGTGCGTGCGTGCGTTTTCCATATTCCTGATCTTTTTCTGTCAAACTACTTACAACTTTTTCACTGCTGTTTGAGCATATGTAAGTGTGTGTGTCCATATGCATGTGTGTGTGTGTGTGTGTGTGCATATTACTCAGCAGGTATGATAAGATAAGCAACAGTTTGCCTCCAGGCTTACAGAGAGGCTGCAGGAGAGGGCAGATGGTGCCATCAAGGCGTGAATGAATGGTTGTGCATTTGCATGAGCAGTGTGCGAGCGCGCGAGTTTGTGTGACCTCAGTGTATTGTCATCTTTCTCGTACTTTCTATTTGTGCATGCTGTGTGTCTCTGTCAGCTGCCAGCAGCCTAACAACACACACACCCTCTTTTACGCCCTGCCTCCAAAACCCAAAACTGAGATTATCTCTTGGGGACCCTGCTGTGATCTTGACAAACCCTTGTGACACATCAGGCCAGCCTTCTGTTTCTGTGTTTGTGCGTGCGTGTGTGTGTCTGTGTTTCCAGTGTTCATGCTACATCTTTTCAATTGTGTGGGAGAACAAGCATATTGGAAATTATCCCAAGAAGACAAATTAAAAAGGGGAATATTTTAGCACCCAACGACCCTCTCGGGCACCCCTGCTGCCTTGCACATAATGTGCACACACAAATGCCAGTTACTCACCAAAAAGTCACATCCTGCCTTTAAATTACTATGCATGATGGAAAAAGGAAGACTGTATGATCCTGTGTTTGCATAGCTCTCACCTGCAGAAGGCTCCCATTCCTGGCACTACGGTGCACACCCCTTGATTGAAGCAGAAATTGGGTTTGACGTCACACTGAGATACACACACCCCGGGCCCAGACTGCACAAAGCCCAGCCTGCAGCCACCCTCCCCCATGGCACCTCCTAAGCCTAGCCCCTCATCCTGGTCTTGCCCTGACATGGGAGGAGCTGGTAAGGGTGGCCTGCTGTCCACGTTAGGCTTGACCTTGTCGGGAACAGCAGGAGAACCAGCCAGGAGCGGATTCTCATCCTCCATTTCTGCTGGAGGTGACGGGGAGGGTTCGGGTTCTGGGGTTGTATCGACTGCCGAGGGGTCGTCATCATCGGGGGATAGATAGTCGTAAAAATCAGAAAGGGTCCATGATGTAGGGTCGCCTGCCTTCTGCTTTTGGGGCTTGGGGGCTTTCGCCCATCCCAGAGCAGCATCGGAGGGCACGACGTCGGGGGCAGGACTGTGAAACTCCACGGTGATGACGTCATCGGATAAGGGGTTCCCGGGCTGATCTGGACCCCCACCTCCTGCGGTTAGCTCCTCCGCCACAGGTGGGTCCTCCTCTACAAAATCCAAGTGGACACGTTTATGTGAGTGGTGGTGTTTGGCGGAGCTGAGTGGGAGTTTGGCACCAAACACAAGGCCTGCTCCAATCAGATGGTCTCTCTCTGCTGAGTCATCACTTAGCACCATCCTGGTGTTCAAGGCCTCCTTGTTGACAGATGAATGGTTGTGATGATGGTGGTGTTTGCCAATTGAATGCCTCCCTGTCAATCACACACAACAAGGGTTAAGAGCTCAACTTTTGCCTTTTAACTCTGGAAACTGTGAAGCATGCAGTTCATGCTTTCCATTAAAATCTGTAGCCTCTAGACCCAAGCCATCGCAGCAGCCAAAGAAGACATTAAACAGCTGCTTTAAAAGCCTTTTATTGGGTGAACCTACTTTGATGTGTGAAACTGAGGAACCCTGACATATTTACAAATCATAACACCAAAGAATAACAGAAAACTGAATTGTTTTGGCTTTTATTTGCTGTGGTCTTACTCTTCACAAAAAGTACACACAAAGGTTTTTATAGATAGATTTAACCAGTCCGAAGGTGCTGAGTCTAGTTTTGTATGATAAAGACTGAGGCCCAAGGATAAAGTGTGAATGGCTTTGGTAGATCCACTGCAGTCTCCACCACAGCCTTGTGCAGAGGTGCTTTAGAGTTGTATTAGCCTGGTTTTCTAAGAGAATTCACCATCTCCCTGACTATTAACTCCTCTGAGCTTTAAAATATTATTCAATTATAAACCAAAAAATACAAAATCTATTCAGTGTGAGTGAAAGTGTTACTAAAAACTTGGCTCCACTTTCCCTTTGAAAAGCCAACTGATTACTTGTCAAAGAAATGTCAACAAGAGCTGAAGACTGCATGATGTAGGATTAGCGCCTGAGTCATGTGCTCTAGTGACCGAGACCGGGTGAGGATTAGATTAGGGGTTAGAGTTGTAGGTTAGAAGCCGCCTGGCTGGAAACTTCTCTTGCTTTTAGCAGTCTACAGAGAAAGACGCACACTCATAGGCAGAAAGGCGAAGATATCACCAGAAAAGTCTTAAAATCTTCCAGCAGGCAGCAGACTGCTAATTGGCCCCTCACTGCATGCTCATTCTCGGCAGCCACACATAATTAAAACCCACAGAACTCTCTTTTAAATTCAAGCGGAGACACGTATTTCCAAAAGAATTTGGTAACACTGCAAAAAAAATGCACTTGATATCTTGACAAATTTCCACTTGGTGAAATGGTGCAGCTATAAAACGCAGAGTCTCTGTGATTTAAGCCAGCGTGAGCATTATATCACCTCAGTAAATCTGGCAAATAGTTTAAGCAAGATAAGGAAATAACAGGATACTATCAAAGGCAGTTTCAGCCTCCTACTTTTGGGCATCTAGGAATAATAAGTGGGTAAAAAGGAAGGTAGGTGTAGTAATAGCTCAGAGGTTAGGAAAGCAGGCTTTTAGTTTGAAGATTAGAGGCCAGCTGCTGGGATCTCCTCCTGCCTGTGAGATTCAGTTTGGGGTTGGGGGTTTTTTGTACATGATGTCTGACTAGACTAAGGTTATTACACAAAAACTTAATTTAGACATTACAAGATTAATTTGTTTTATTCCATAAAAGTTGGAGTGATTTTTAGAGTGCAGTATGACTGTGTGTGGAGTCCACTTCAGAGCTGTCTTTCTAAAACACAGTGAAACTATAGGGTGGGCACTGGATGTGTGGAAGGTGGGTTGCAGGCTACCCAGTACTACTTCTTCTTTCTAAGTGATTCCCTGGCTCCTGCTAAGAAATTAGAAACAGCACGGTGCTATTTTTCCATTGGCTGAAAAAATTTCACTTTTTGATTGGGTGAGGAGCACACATGCCTGAGTGAGCTCAGCTACTCCCTGTCTGGCATATGATGCTGTGTTCATACATTTAGATTTTCTTTCTTGCCAGGACTCAAATGATACCCCTCCCACACTGAAGACACTCGGGCCAAATTTTAAGGATATCTGTTTAAACTGAAACATTTTTAAAGCATTATTTATACTAAATTGTAACGTTGTCAGCTTGGCATTCATTTGGGCACAGGGAGAGAAATCAAGCCTGACATCTAAACGCAAAAATTCCCCAAATGTGAAATTCACAAATTAGCACATAACAAGGAGGCGCTGCTGATTGCTGCTGGAAACACACCTGACCAAGAACTGTTTGAGCACTTAAAAAAAACACAACATATCGTTTTTACACATATGTTTTACTGCAATTAAACAAACGAGATACCGTAATTTGTTCCCAGAGTTCATAAATGTGTATTTTTTCTGCAGCTGAACAATAACAGGTGAGCTGATGTTTATCATTTTTGTTCTGAGTTAAACTAAAAGCTTTAGCTTTTAAGTTTTAAACAGACATAAAAGAGCACTAAACGAATCCTGAAGCATATCAGAGGATTGTGCAACAGCATTAATGATGTAGAAATATAACTTTTACAGAATTTAAAAAAAACACTTTTCTGGATGTAAAGCAAAAAAACTTTTTAAGTGGTTTTCCTGAGATTTTACTGGTGATCCTGTATATAAAGTTTATATGTGTTGGACACAACTAAAGTTAATGTAGATGGTGGTTCAAAGTATTTCTTTCATTAAAGAAAGAAAGAAAGAACTGGCTGCAGTGTTCCCACAGTTCACTACATTTCAAGAAGCCACTTCTTCACACTTTTCCACTGGCTCGTACATCTGCAAATGGCCAAACATGGCTGGGCTGGACAGCTTCTCTCCCACCAGCACCCTGAGATCAACGTGTCCAATGAGATCCCTGCTTTCAGTGTCTGGCACTTCATTCGGGACTAATACAAAAACCATCTGAACGTGCCTCGAGTCACGGAGACTAGCGGTGGCTGAGGAACCATGAGATTCACCTCACACACACATACACACACACACAGTGCAGTTGCCATGGTGAGATGTAAAGAGGTGCCAGGTTGAAAGGAGGAATGGAGCGAGGGAGTTGCAGTGGAAACAGAGAATCTAGTGTTGGTGCTCTCTCTTGTTTTTCGATCAATCAGCCAGGCAGTCACTCTGCGTTTTATGCCAGCTCCATCTCTGGGAAAACTCAGGTGGCAAGGATTGCAATGCCTCACACTTTGGAGGAGAGACAGGCTCCACCGGCTAAATCTGATTACAATGAATTCTGCTTTCATTTAAAGGTTCAGTCTGCCGATTTGTTCTCTGTTGAGATGCGGATGCTGCGTATCCTGTTAGCAGCTGGCAGTCTTCGTGGAGATTACAAGAGCAAAGGGGCACAGGAAGAGATTACAAGGGCAAGATGATCAAATTGAATGCACGAGCCCCAGCTTGCTTAGCAGTCTTAGAAACAGTGCGATTTGTGCCTTTAGCTGCCACTCGGCTCTTAACCTCTGGCATCACACGGAGCATGTCACCATGGTAACAAGTTTTACCTGAGGTCACTGTGATTGGTTGGAGTGCAGACTCCCAGCGGCCTTACCATCAGGGCACAGTGGGAAGGAACCCTGCACACAAGTACATTGTAACCACCTTTGACCACCAATATAAACCTAAAAGATGCTGACTACAGCTATTATTTTCACAGTCAGCAGTCAGGTAAAGGTGCCTACTGAGCAAAACTGCAACATCCAAATGTAAGAATGTATTAATACTTGAGCCTTATTGATTTATTTTACAATCAAACATTCATTTATGATGAAAACCTGCAGCCTCCGCCCATTGATCCGTGGGCATTCAAGATTTTTTTCCTCCTCCCCATCTCTGCGAAGGAAAGAAAATCAAGGAGATGCTGATGATCTGATGTATTCTGACATATTATGAGCTTTCTGGGGCTACGGGGCAGATGGACCTCACATTATGTACTGGATACACAGAAGCACACACATACTCACATGGAGGAACGCTGGGGTTCTGGATTCAGTCCACATTGTTTTACCGGCATGGCCAACAAGAGAAATCTATTCCCGCAGGAATGTTTGTGTGTGTGTGGATTGACTAGCTTTGAGCTCAAAATGATTAGCCAATTAATCAATCAGCTGACTGCAAGAATAATCTCCAGTTTATATTTGATAATTTATTAAAATCAAGTAAAAGTGACAGATTTTTTTGGGGTGTGACTTTGTATCTTATGATGGTAACTCACCACCACATCACCGTTAGACAAAAATACCTTGACTAAAGGCAGCACTGAACTTGTGAACATTTTATAGACTAAATAAATAAAAACCAATGAAGTCAAATTACCCAGTCATGAAAAAAAAACGTATATTATAAAGACATTAGTCTGCTGAAGCAAACCTCTCTGCGTGAGTAAAAGAACGTATTAAATTTGAGCTGAAAATGACGTTATGACAGCAGGTGCTGCATGTTAAGGGACTCTGCAGGAATACTAAAGCAGTAGTGAATCACTTTACTTGTTTCTTCGTTTTATGTGATGAGCAGGTTACTGTTTAGTGAAAAGCAAAATATCTAAAAGATTTGCATCTCCCCAGGCAGCCAGTGAAATAAGAATCCCCTGTAGGCCCCTGCTACTCTTAATTAAACAAATATCCCCTGGCAAGTGGTCTGCGGGCTTTAAACATGGGGGACAGGATGCCAGGCATATATTTACCGGTCAGTAGATTAGATTAGATTAGATTAGATAGAACTTTATTAATCCCTCGGGTGGGTTCCTCTGGGTATGACATAGAGTTAACGCCTCGCTATCCACTGAGGGCGCGAGACAAGGCTGCATGGGGGGGGAATACAGCTGATGCGCGTGCTCGTGTGAACCCTAACGACCCTCTGCGTGCACAACCCACCCTGTTGCTGGGCAGCGACAGCAGTAGCGCTCATTTTTTATATTTCCAGGATTTTTCACATTTCCACCACTCGGGGGGGAGCACGCGGGCGCGTGTCTATGCCACACAGATACACAGACAGACACACGCACAGAGCAGGAACCGTCTGTGTCAGATTTGTGTTCCCACAAATCCCAGGGGATGGACAGTAAACGAGAAGGAGGAGAGGGGAGCGGGGTTGGCCTGTCCAGTCGTCTCGCCCCCCACCCCTCCTTCTCCTCAATGTCTGGAGGAATTCAGTCCTTTCAGCACCATGAATGGGCCTCCTGTAGCCCGGCCACGGTGCACCTAATCCCGCCTTTGTCTGGGGAACGCACCGGCACGGCGGGTCGCAGCTGCAGTGCTGAACTGTAAAATGTGTCTGTCGCTGTGATCGTCCACAGACATCTCATTATTTTTCATTTAAAAAAAGCCGGGTAGTAGATCTTACATCTTTGAATTAACATAATTACAGGCAGGGGGAGGTTCCCCCCCCCTCTCCTACCCGCCTTTCACACGCTTAATGAACCTGATACTGGCTGAACCCTGCCCACAGCCACTGGTTCAAGTGTCACTAGTGATCAGTACATATAGCAGCCAATAGGATGAGAGACAAAAAATATAAGGTTTATCTGCAGAATGTAGTGATTGGTTGGACTGAGAATCCAATTTTGTTCGTGCTATAAAAATGTGGACATTTGGGCATTTCTAATGGCGAATGGCCAAACTAATCAATGCATTAAAAATGTGTCCTCACAAAACAGAATTACCGAGGAAAGGCTTAATAATCATAATGGATAATGCCAACAGTGCCCACATTTTAAATAGCATCTACATTTCCATGGCGCATGCACGGACAATTGGATTTGTCATTATTTCTAATCTATGCCAAAGCAAGTGTGATTTGGATTCACGCACGTGCGCGTGCTTCCTTACAGAAATAATTACAGGCAGCACGCACGCACAGGGTGGGACACGGTAGATCCGCGGACTTACCGTGAGCAGACACAGGGAGGATGACCATTGAGATGGTCAGGAGCACCTGCCAGGTCCCCAAACGGCTGTCAGCGCGCGCCATAACGTGGGCTTATTCCCTTGGATACAGTGATGCAAACTCTGGTCCTCGTTTCGCCGGTCAGACCGTGGACTGTACAATAATCCTCACAGCAGAACCTCCAAACTTCAGAGCTTGTCTGTTTTCGCCATGTCGCCTTTATCCTTCCAAACGCCTGATCTCTCTCTCAGCTGCAGTGTGTGCGCGCGCGTGCGTGCGTGTCAACTGTTTAACGGCTAGGGTTCGGTTCCATTGTCCCGGGCGGGTGCCCTCTTCTCCACAGCTTTTGCGCGCGTGCCACTCCGTCGACAGCTGAAGCGTCACCGCGAGGAGTTGTAGTAGTAAAATGCGCGCGACCAGCGAAGGGTCTGCAGACTAGATTCTAATGAGACTGGGTCGTCGAACTGATACGCCTTTTCCCAGCTTTTGGTTACACCGGCGAAGAACGCGCGCGCACAGTGCGCCTCGGTGTCAGAGTGCCAGGCCGCACGCGCACAGACAATCACTCGAGCAAATGCTCCCGGTGTCCAGTCTCGGCTTGCTGTCGCTCGTGCAGAATGGGGGTGAGTGGGGGATTTAAACAGCGTCTGCTGTCACTGGAAGTCAATATGCTCCAGTTTACGCCACAGCTAATGTGTGTGTGAGCTTCGGTCCAAGAGTCTCTCTCTCTCTCTCTCTCTCCCCGTGTGGTTTTTATATGTCACCGGGTTATTTGGGCACATAATGCCTTTGGCCAACAGACAGAGGAGAGAGGTTTGCTCTTCTTTAAGAGTGTGCGTTTAGATAATCCTCTTAGTGTTATATTGAGATATAGACTCCAGACAATAGCAGCTGCTGGTGAACAGCCCCCCCCCCCCAACACACACACACACTCTGACCAAGCCAACATACCCCCTTTGGATCTCCTAAAGTATGATTTTCATAATCCCTCCCCAATTGTATCGCTTTCCCCCTCTATCTTCCTAAATCAGTTGCTTCCTAAAACAGTGTAATCACTGCTCTGTCACACGAATCCCTTCTCCCATCTCTGTGTCTGCACTACAGTCACCAACAGCTCACGAAATGGCCTGCGGAGGGCAGAGTATCTGCTCT
This sequence comes from Maylandia zebra, assembly GCF_041146795.1. Taxonomy (NCBI): domain Eukaryota; kingdom Metazoa; phylum Chordata; class Actinopteri; order Cichliformes; family Cichlidae; genus Maylandia; species Maylandia zebra. Next base: position 20,485,150 of record NC_135187.1, read on the forward strand.
ACTCCTAAATGGGATTATGTCAAATACATTATGAAATAATTAGGACCAAATGCTCTGTTCCTAGTGAACAAATTACACTTTTCCTCATTACTCATTAAATCAGGAGTGAATTGATCCCAGCCAACACTGTGCGCTCCCTCCTGCTGTTCACTATCAATTACCCTAAAAAAACACTAAAATCTAAAGAGTCCAAACACAATCAGTCTACACTCCTGACAACAGAACAGTAGAGTTTTTTTTTGTTTATTTATTTTTATTTATTTATTTTTTTTATATGAGATGGTGCTAGCAGGGTGGAGGGACAGCCACACAAGAGGATGACAGAGAAAGAGAGAGACATGAGGATTCAGGGGCTGGACAGAGATGTGTGTGCGAAAAGGGGTGAACCTTTGGTGGTGGAAATCGAGAAACAGAAAAATGTTCACAGATGCACTGCCAAACAGAGCAGAACAAAATTGCTTCCGCACCCAACTACTGCCCCTGCAAACACACACACACACACACACACACACACACACACACACACACACACACACACACACACACACACACACACACACACACAGAGATAGATAGATAGATAGATAGATAGATAGATAGATAGATAGATAGATCAAAATAAATGTACACAAGCACATGCATGTCATCTTTCAGTTGTCCCTCTTTCTTTGGTGATTGAATTCATTCGACTGTTTGGATATTTGCAGGGAGAGCTGTTTGGGGACCAAAAGGAAAGGAGTGTATTACTGTGCAGGGTGAACAGATGGATCTTACTGAGAAACAGAATGGAAGAATAACACACCTTAGTCGACGCCAAGCTCTGTGCGTGCATGTTGCGTTCGCTCCACGTTGCTTTTTCCATCCTGTTCCTGGGCTGAACAGTGAGGGGTGAACAGGATGTCCAAAACACCCTCCAAGTGCATATTCTGCGTGTCACTGTAGATGCTGCAACAACCAGTCTACACAGGGCGAAGACAAGACTGCTTTTTGAATTGCATCCACACCCATAAAGCCTTGGGCTTGGTAAGTAACAGTGTGTGGTCCTTTCAGTGAAGCAGTGTTTTTGTCCTATAGAAACTCATCTATTCAAAAAAACTGGGACCTTCATTATATTACCAACACCTTTGTCATCCATGTTATGATCTGGCTCAAAGAAGTTTCACAAAGAAGAGGTTTTATTTTAAATTACATAATAAATTTGCTAAAACTGTTGGTACCGACAAGAGCATAATGAAAAAATCTGGTGTGCCTCTCCAAAGTCAGCCTCAGACATGCATTTATCTACGCCACACCAGGTGTGGTCAGTTTAGCCCAGTAACACCTGCAGACTCTTGCACTGCCACTGCAAAGAGAATAGGGGTTTCAGAGGGTTGTAACATCCATAATCCATTAAATTGTATCACAAAAAGAAGAAAGCTCTAACTTTTACCACATTTCCAATGTTTATTGACCTTGACACGGATAGCCAGCTAAGTCATTCAATGCGAAATCAGTAAAATCTGACAGTTCCCACCTGAACTTTGCACACGTTGTGCATTTGTATAAGGCTCACTTGTTTTATTGTACAAAAATCAGCTGACTCTGCAGGGGCTAGGAAGGAGGCACTCATTTGTTTTGCTTGGAACATCCCAGCTCTGTAACCTGAATGCACTAATAACAATGCAGAGATACAGAAACGTGTCTCATGAATACCACCGAACGGGCAGTGAAGGCTGCCCAGCGACATCCTTTAATTGGGTGGCTTTCTTGCTAAGCTGGAGTCCTGGACTTTACATTTTGGCTTGCTTTTCATTTTTTATTTCTCCTACCTTGAGAAACAGCTTATGCCAAATCAAATCACGTCGCATACCCAGGAACTCATTAGCGCCCCTCCTTTTGCTCCAACAAATTGTTCTTCTGATGCATCGTGCTGAGCGTAAGGGGAATAGGAACATGAGGTGAACAAGCTACACATTTTACAGCTCAGTATGCAAAGCTTATAATTTGTGGCCCAGCATAACCGTCACAGTGTGATGAATATTGTTTGAAGGGATAAGAGATAATAAAGGGTAACAACAGGCGTAGTAAATAAAAAAGCACTCACTGACCTGGTTTCTGTGCATAATGATTGGCTTTAAACGACTTCTTAAACAATGTTGTCAAGAATTTATTAGAGATGAGTTTGAATAATATTGGAAAAATGATTTCTATCATGGCATAAACAGTGTACAACCGCTATAACCTTATAGATTTATCAAGATCTATAAAAATATACATACAAACCACTTCTGATGCTCATACTTAGTAACACAGGCCTCTTTCCCGCTGATGCAGTGCAGGTGCCAGTTCTGCCCGGTTGTCCTTTTAGAAGCGGCCCTGATTTCAGGAGGCCAAACATCACACAGCTTTATGTCGGGGAAGCTGGAGTAATGTCAGTAGTAAAAGAATTCATGCAGACAGATTCTGAGAGCATCTGTGAGTCATTGGTGAAATTCTTGTAGTACTGTACCTCCGCTCTTCAAGATTTCCAGCCTTTGGCCCAGCACTTTGAATACACAGCATTTTTTTTTTTGAATTAACTCTTTTTATGCTTTCAAATGCCATGAATTTATACAGGAAAGGAGAAAATGTTAACTCAAACATCACAGAGATTTGAACCATATCCCTAGAAGGAGAAAAAAAACAGAGATTTGCAGGATGCCTGGGGCTGTGTCACCATGTATGTGGTCTACCTGATATTTTTAAACATTGTGTATGTTGGTTGGATTATTAACAGATGACGTTTTTTTAGGAAGCTTTCATGCTGTGGCAAAAATTCATAAAAGACCCAATAGGTGCATGCATGACACACAGCCGCCTTGCCATTTTGAACTGGATGGATGATTGGACATCATTTTAGTCAGCATCTTTTTGTTTATGAAACTATTTGATACTGTTACGGAATGAATATATATTCTTAGTGCTTATTTTCTGATTATATTGTTTTATGTATTTTAATAATAAAGGCCTGTATAAAGCAAGGCCAGCTGTGACTCACAAACCAAGTGCTCAGCCAGACTGAGAAACAGGAAGTTTAGTGCAGAGATGCAGAGGCATATTCATAAAATACAGGAAACCAGTACAGGGAGAAAAAGCGGAACTAAGTAACACACACACACACACACACACACACACACACACACACACACACACACACACACACACACACACCAATTATAAATATTTTCACTAACTGAGTGGTGTTCTCTCGATTTAGTAAAAGAATTCAAAGAACAAAATTTAATACGCTGAGGTAACTCCTCTGTTAAAAAAACAGAATCTCGATCCTAGCTCTGCTAGTAATTACCGACCTATTTCAAAATTGCCATTTGTCAGTAAATTACTTGAAAAAATTGTTGAAAATCAGTTCAGGTCTCTATTATGTAAATTACAGATTCTTGACCCTTTTCAGTCTGGCTTTCAAAAGCAGCACTCTACAGAGACCGCTCTCTTAAGAGTCTATAATGATCTGTTAATGGCATCTGACGCAGGGAACTGTTCTGTGATCATTTTGCTTGATCTTAGTGCAGCCTTTGACACCATCGACCACAAAATCCTACTTAACAGGCTCAAGGTTTTGGCTGCTATATCTGGCTCTGCCCTAGACTGGTTTTCTTCCTACTTATCAGACAGGACCTTCTCTTTTAGGACTGATAGGTTCTCCTCTAACACTGCTGCCCTGACCTGTGGTGTCCCACAGGGCTCAGTTTTAGGTCCATTACTATTTTCTTTTTATATGCTTCCTTTAGCTAGTATCATTCAATCTTTTAGCAACCTGTCTTATCATTTTTATGCTGATGACATTCAGCTCCATATGTCCTTTAAGCCTCATCAGCTGGATAGGCTGTCCACCCTAGTCCAGTGCTTAACCCAGGTTTCTGATTGGCTTTCAAGCAACTACCTTGTTCTAAATACTAACAAGACCGAGACCATGATCATAGCTCCTCCTGAGCTACATTCTAAAATCAGTCAGGTTCTTGCCTCTTTCTGTCCATCTGTCAAGTCAAATATTCGAAATCTTGGAGTAATATTTGACTCTTCTCTAGGCCTTGACTCTCATGTAAAATCTTTGTCTCGTTCCTGTTTCTATCATTTAAGAAACATATCTAAACTGCGACATATGGTTTCCTCAGCTGAACTGGAAAAACTCATTCATTCATTTGTGTCATCACGCTTAGATTACTGTAATTCCCTGTTTACTAGCTTGGATAAATCATCTCTCTCTCGCCTCCAGACAATACAAAACGCAGCAGCCAGATTACTAACTCGCTCTACCAAGCGTGTTCACATCACTCCCATCTTATATTCTTTACATTGGCTCCCAATAGAGTTTAGAATTCGCTTTAAAATTCTTGTTTTAACATACAGAGCACTAAATGGCCAGGCTCCAGATTACTTATCCAAGCTTCTTTTAAAATACACTGCTGCTCGTCATCTCCGCTCACAGACTCAGAGTCTCTTAGTTGTTCCCCGTACACGATTGAAGACAAAAGGGGACAGAGCCTTTCAGTCTGTTGCACCAAGGCTGTGGAACAGTTTACCACTACAATTACGTTTGCTTGACTCTGTGGATTCTTTTAAAAAACAGTTAAAAACTCTTCTGTTCAAACAAGCCTTTTGTTGATCTACATATTTTATTTTATTTTTTTTACATTATTTACATTTGATTTTTTACATTGTATATAATGTCTATTGATTTTATTGTTTATTTTAATATTTTAATATTTGTGTACAGCGCTTTGTGATTGCCTGTCTGCGAAAAGCGCTTAATAAATAAAGTTTACTTACTTACTTACTTACTTACTAATAATACATAAAGTATTTGTTCGCTTTAGTGTAAATGTTTATGATTTTGAAAGTATGTGGTTCTATGCATTATATGGGTTACATATGAAACTGATGTACAAGGTCATCCTGAGGCTTTTAATTAGGAAGATTCGGTTATACAACATTGCAGTGTTGTTGCTCATCTTGATTTTAGTAGCTTGCCATTTGTGTTGATGTGGCCTGTTTGGGTTCATTGGTGGAGTTCACTTGTTCCCTATTATTGGAATTTTTGTCCTGTATAAAATATTCAAATGAAATTTTATTTTAAAAAAAAAAAGGCATGAGAAAGATTTGAAAGGTTTTTGTTAACACGATCTTTTTGAAACTTTGCTCTCGGTTTCTAGTTTAAAGGGATAACACAGGTGTAGCCTAAAATGAAATTAGGACACCTGATATGTCATATGTTTACAGACTAATAAGCAGTAAGCAAACTACAACTGTCACTAGTTCATGACCAAAGCTATCTACCAAGCAGCTGAAACATTTCTCAGAATAATGCAGTCAATTCAGCTGAGAGTTCAGTCACTTACGTCACTATTGTTACTGACATGAAGCTATTCTGTGTGTGGATAATAGCCTGCTGCCACAGTCTTAAATCTTTAAATGTTTTGTTTTTACTGCCTTGTGGGATTGCAAGTCTGAATTTATTATTATCTTTTGGTTGTTTTTTATGTTGTCATTTTTGGACAGTTATAGCTCTTACTTTTGGAGGCATGACTGTGGAAGTAGCATGTGAGACAGTTCCAACGTTTGAAGCTGTGGCCGTAACAGCAATAACCTCCCTGGTCTTCCTTGGTTACTGCGAGGTGACTGAAGGCATGAAGAGTGAGTCTACATCTGTACACATTTTTAACCATTTAGTTTAGTTTTTGTTTTTTCTCATTGACCCTCGTATGGGGTCAAAGGGCAGCCTCCCTCTGCCAATACCTTGCTGATCAGTTGTTATTTTCTTATTTTATAGAGTGATGACCTGATGCAGGTGTTAAACTGTAGTTTTCTTTCCCGTCTGCCTGAAAGGCCCTGTGATTTGCTTGTTATAAAATCTCCCCATGTAATCATTTTATCTTATTAGACATTTGAGTGAACATTTATTTAATTCACATAATCCCTCACTGGTGACTTTAGTATGTAGACCTCTTCAACTAATCGCCCAATGGCAGCAGCTCAGTGCATTTAGGCATGCAGACATGGTCAAGATGATCTCCTGAAGTTCAAACTGAGCATCAAAATGAGAAAGAAACTGAACTGAGTATTTCAGAAACTGCTGATCTGCTGGGATTGGGCTGATACGAAGACTATGGTCGCTCAAATAACCACTTGTTGCATACCATGCTATACAGAAGAGCAACTCTGAATGTGCAACATGTTGCACCTTGAAGCAGATGAGCTACAGCAGTAGAAAACCACACTGGGTGCTGCTGCTGTCAGCTAAAAACAGGAAACTGAGGCTATTTAATGTGGTTTATAATGCATTATAAAAACACAGAAAATAGAATTTAAAATTAATTCACTTTTTTTTAAAAATTGTCATGAAATTGTTAATAAAAATCTATGACAAGAAAATCTAAAGCATTAAATTCACCACTGATCTGAGCCTCTGACTCACATTTTTTTACTGGGTCATGACTCAATCAGTTAACTTGAAATGATGAACGTACTCTTTGCCACAGGACAACAATCGTGTCAGTTAACATTAAGAATATTGCTTAAAGAAAAAGGAGAAAATGAGAATATAGAATTTCTTTCTCTTGCTACTTTGTAAAAAAAAAGATTTAGTCTGTGTGGGTTCTCTCCAGGTACTCCAGCTTCCTCCCACATTGCAAAGACCTACAGTTAGTGGGGTTAAGTTAAGGTCTGGTATAGGCTCCAGACCCACCGCGACCCTGAATAGGATAAGTGGAAGAGGATGGATATATCCTTTATTTAACCAGATAGAAGCCTCACTGAGATTACAAAATTCATTTTTCCAAGAGAGACCTGGCAGCAGAAATTACAAGTATACCACATAACAATATAAAAAGTAAACGAACAAATACACCTGACATATATTACAAATTACAAGGCAAGTGAATGCAAACATCCGACTCCTACGCACTAACAAAACATCGCAAGAGAAACAGCAAAAGCAGTTTCACTGATCGAGAGAATTATTTTCTCTAAATGCAAAGAGAGAAAAAAGGTCGCAGCCACTGCAGTGTTGTTAGAGAACTCCTATAGGCTGCATCATTTCTACCATGCAGATGCCTTTAATTGGAAGAGGACGTGTGCACTTTCTTTATGATACACATGAACACAGAACAGCCATCACTGACTCTCAAAGCTCTGCCAGGATTACGGGACTGTAGAATTCAGGTGATCAGGTTTAATTAATACACACATAATTTGATCCAGCTTTTTCATAATTATCAATCATATAAAAACATGTAACATATTTACCTAAGGGTTCCTGAAAAGGGTATGCATTCACTGGACACTTTAATAGGCACACCTTGCTAATGCCTGGGTTGGACCCGCTTTCACCTTCAGAACTGCTTAAATTCTTCATGGCAGATTCAACAAGGGGCTGGAAACATTCCTCAGGGATTTTGGTTCATGTTTATATGACAACATCACACAGTTGCTGCAGATTTGTTTGCTGCACATCCATAATGTGAGTCTCCTGTTCCACCACATCCACAAGGTGCTCTGTTAAACTGAAATCTGGTGCCTGTGGGGGCCGGTTGAGTGAACTGAACTGATTCTAGAAACCAGCTGAATTAAACTTTGTGATCTATCATATGTACAGTGGGGCAAAAAAGTATTTAGTCAGCCACCGATTGTGCAAGTTCCCCCACCTAAAATGATGACAGAGGTCAGTAATTTGCACCAGAGGTACACTTCAACTGTGAGAGACAGAATGTGAAAAAAAAAAATCCATGAATCCACATGGTAGGATTTGTAAAGAATTTATTCGTAAATCAGGGTGGAAAATAAGTATTTAGTCAATAACAAAAATACAACTCAATACTTTGTAACATAACCTTTGTTGGCAATAACAGAGGTCAAACGTTTACTATAGGTCTTTACCAGGTTTGCACACACAGTAGCTGGTATTTTGGCCCATTCCTCCATGCAGATCTTCTCGAGAGCAGTGATGTTTTGGGGCTGTCGCCGAGCAACACGGACTTTCAACTCCCGCCACAGATTTTCTATGGGGTTGAGGTCTGGAGACTGGCTAGGCCACTCCAGGACTTTCAAATGCTTCTTACGGAGCCACTCCTTTGTTGCCCGGGTGGTGTGTTTTGGATCATTGTCATGTTGGAAGACCCAGCCTCGTTTCATCTTCAAAGTTCTCACTGATGGAAGGAGGTTTTGGCTCAAAATCTCACGATACATGGCCCCATTCATTCTGTCCTTAACACGGATCAGTCGTCCTGTCCCCTTGGCAGAAAAACAGCCCCATAGCATGATGTTTCCACCCCCATGCTTCACAGTAGGTATGGTGTTCTTGGGATGCAACTCAGTATTCTTCTTCCTCCAAACGCGACGAGTTGAGTTTATACCAAAAAGTTCTACTTTGGTTTCATCTGACCACATGACATTCTCCCAATCCTCTGCTGTATCATCCATGTGCTCTCTGGCAAACTTCAGACGGGCCTGGACATGCACTGGCTTCAGCAGCGGAACACGTCTGGCACTGCGGGATTTGATTCCCTGCCGTTGTAGTGTGTTACTGATGGTGACCTTTGTTACTTTGGTCCCAGCTCTCTGCAGGTCATTCACCAGGTCCCCCCATGTGGTTCTGGGATCTTTGCTCACCGTTCTCATGATCATTTTGACCCCACGGGATGAGATCTTGCGTGGAGCCCCAGATCGAGGGAGATTATCAGTGGTCTTGTATGTCTTCCATTTTCTGATGATTGCGCCCACAGTTGATTTTTTCACACCAAGCTGCTTGCCTATTGTAGATTCACTCTTCCCAGTCTGGTGCAGGTCTACAATACTTTTCCTGGTGTCCTTCGAAAGCTCTTTGGTCTTGGCCATGGCGGAGTTTGGAGTCTTGACTGTTTGAGGCTGTGGACAGGTGTCTTTTATATAGATGATGAGTTCAAACAGGTGCCATTCATACAGGTAACGAGTGGGGGACAGAAAAGCTTCTTACAGAAGACGTTACAGGTCTGTGAGAGCCAGAGATTTTCCTTGTTTGAGGTGACCAAATACTTATTTTCCACCCTAATTTACGAATAAATTCTTTACAAATCCTACCATGTGGATTCATGGATTTTGTTTTCACATTCTGTCTCTCACAGTTGAAGTGTACCTCTGGTGCAAATTACTGACCTCTGTCATCATTTTAAGTGGGGGAACTTGCACAATCGGTGGCTGACTACATCCAGAAATGCATATACTATTATATATTGTACATATATTTATTAGTTTCAGATGTAGCCATTCTTGTATCTTGCTTGTTTACATTATTGTATTTTGCACAACTCTGTTGCTTGTGAAGCTCGCACACAAGAATTTCACTCACATGTGCTGTACCAATGTACCTGCACATGTGATGTGACAATAAAAGTGATTTGATTTTGATTTGACTAAATACTTTTTTGCCACACTGTAGCTTCAGTTTCCTGTTCTTGTCTGGCAGGAGTGGAACCTGGTGTGGTCTTCTGCTGCTGTAGCCCCTCTGCCTCAAGATTCAACATGTGTATTCAGTGACGCTCTTCTGTATAACTTTGTTGTAGTGAGTAATTTGAGCTGCATCCTTCATGTAAGCTTGAATCAGTCTGGCCATTTTCTTCATTATTACCTCATTATTCAAAGCAGATGAGGCGTTTCCACCCAGAGAACTGCCACTCAATGGAATTTTTTTTTTTTTAACCATTTTTTGTTAACTCTAGAGACGGCTGTGTGGGAAGACTACCGCCCCCCCCCCCCCAAAATTCACTTTAAACTTCAGCAGATCCTCTTGACGATTAGGTGTTTGCGTTAACAAGCCATACACATAATGATAATGATTTCAAAGCTCAAATCACAGGCTGTAATTTAATTTGAAATGATATTCTGGCACATGTGTACCACCAACATGCCAATGGATTGGAAGGTGGACCCCTGCAAATAGCACAAAGTCACAAAGAAACCAGCTGAACGAGGATAAAAGCTCAAAACTGTTTCATAAAAAAGAACCTTTAATGAGCAGAGTTCAGTCTACAGATTTCTCAACTCTGACATCAGAGCACAAACAGTTTACAAAGAGTGGATGAGCTGCACTGTTGAACAAATACACATCAACTGTGTCTACCTGTTTGCGAATCCTTCAGTGTTGAAATGAAACTACTGAAGCGTTGCAGAGTTTAATTGTGAGCAGCTGTTCCAGATGCTTGGTTTAGATTGAAAGACGAGTGATGTATTCACACCTGCACGTGCTGTTTTCTGATTAGTTCAGCTGTGACTGGATGATGGAGGACCAGTGGGAGCTGGTGCTATCCCATCAGGTTGTGAGGGTGGGTCTGAGATAGTGACAGAAGAACTTTGTGTCAGTACACTCCGAAATAATATAAAATAATAAATCTAGGACAACAGCGGAAAACACTCACACATGCCATTTGGAGCTCCAGGGTGTCGAGGAGCCATCGTTTGGGCATTTCCTCCTGCAGGCATCATTCGGTTAGGAATGGACTGGCCTAGGGAGGAAAAGGGATTAAAATTCATTGGCAGACTAACAAACAGCACTGAACCGATTTCTGTGACAGTGGATGCACCTTACAATGTGATCATGTTATGGGTTTTATATTAAGAATTGAAGGGTTAACCATATTTATAGACTGATAGGATGCTTTCAGTGTCCATGTTCAGACCTGAATGCTGCATTGTGTAACCCGGCTGCCCCTGCTGCTCCCTCTGCTGGCGAACCTTCATCTCCACCTGCTTCAGCTGCTCAGTGTGGAAAGTCTGTCTTTCCGTCAGCAGCTGTTGCCGCTGCTGCTCTAACTGCATGGGACACGCATATGCACAGGTGTTAAATACTGTTTTTGGTTTCTATGTGGACACAAACCTTTCAGAGATCTACTGGAGTGTGGAATTATAGCTCACAAATGAGCAACAAGACATGGAGTAGTTAAGTAAAGTTTCCCTGTATAATAGAAGACATCGTTATCACTCACAGCCTCTTTCTCGCGGTCCATGATGGTTTCAAGTTCTTCGAAGTGTCTCAACTTGATCTCCAGCTTCTTCATCTGGGTCTCCACCAGCAGAGCAACCAGCGACTTGATCTTTCTCTCTTCTACTGCTGCCAAATGCTTCAAATACAGAGTAAAAAAAGCCAGTGATAGAAGACAACAGTAGTTGGTATAGTGGTTGTAATAGCTAAGAATGTAGCACAGGTAAAACAACCACAGGAAGCGGAGACAAACACTGGGAAGTATACAGTATATTCTTCATATATCCCCAATCAATTATATGCAAAGTGGGAGAGTTTCCTTCAAGTAACCTTCAAGATATTTTACATCTGTTTTGGTTGCTAGGAAACCTGTGGAATAAATGGAGAAAAAAAAACCCCCAAACCCTCCACTTAAGCATTTCTTTAGTTTATATATGCGCGATTGGTTGGATTTTAAGCCAGTGGGTGGGCTTTACCTTGGCCTTCGTGGCAGCCGAGGACAGAGCTGCTGCTGCTGCCGTGGCAACGCTGCCCTCCACCAGCTCCAGCTCCATCACTCTCCTCCCGTCGTCCCCATCCCCCTCCCGCCGGCCTGCGTTCTCGTCGCCATCTCCCCTTACTGAAGCGCACACGAGAAAATTTCGTTATTAGAGCCGCTGATGCGTATATGCATACATACGATGCAAATTCACTGTAGCGCACATATTGATGTACCATCTCTCTCCTCAGCAAGTATATTTTCAGCATTTTCTCTTTTGACTCCCTCCACTTTTGGCAAGCTGGGTTCCACCTGGAGCCCGTCAGTCCTGACAGTAACCTGAAATGCAAACACACGCTCAAGTTAAGCAGCATACTCCACCAGCACACACAATAAACTCTCTGAGCTCCTACTGGTACATTACCTGATGAAGGTTAGAATTTGGCTCCAGTTTTTCTGCATCTACCACTTCTATAAGATACAAAGCAATGAAATGTTAGATTATGAGAGCACAGTGAGAGAGTAATGTGCAATTTTGCCTTTCTATATTTCAGCATTACCATTCTTTTCTGGCTGGTTCAACATTTCAGAGGCTTTTTCCGTCGATTCCTCCTGCACTTTAGAAAACTCCTCTGAAAGCAGAAAGCAACAGTCACAACACACATTTCCCCTGTTTTGCAAACATTGTGTATACGATATACTATCTCAGAGGTACTTAAAAACTTAGATTACACAGAAATGAACCTATTTCCCTCTGTAGTCTTACCCAATGCTGCCTTAGCTGCGGCTGATGCCACACGAGGATCCACCACAGATGCCAGAAAGGCCACGGTGCTCATAACAGGGTTCTCTGATTGGCTGAAAGGCACAGGCTGAAATGCCAGTGGACCAAGAGAGGCCGAAGAGTCTTCTAGGTAAGGGTCTTCTATCGGCAGACGGAGGAAGTGGAGGATACATTCGTCCTGCGTTCTGGAGCCCACGTGCTCTGAAACTTTGTTCCAGTCATCTCGGTAAACCTCTAAGGCCTGAGAAACGTAGAGGTGGTAATAGAGAGACCAAGACGAACAAGGCTTAAGGGCTTGGGTAAAAGATCTCATTACATAAAAGATCTCATAAATAAAAAATGCAAAATGCATGTGACGATAAAGTTACTGGTCTTACCTCTAACAGCAAAAGAGTCTCCTGCTCTGTCCACTCTCTTCCTGCGCTCGCTCCTTTAGTCTGAGACAAGTATCACAAATATGACAATAATTTAAGAATAAAGCTTGTATGACACTGTTATAAAACACATTCTGGTCTATTCTATGAGACACAGTGGAAGAGTGTCTCTTTTAAGGAATTTTGAGACTTGCTGTTAAACAAACCTCTCAAATTAAGACGTATCTTCAAGATTCATAACACTCCGCAAAAGTCTTGAGCTACACTTTAATACTTTGCTAGAAAAATGGGATGTGGATGCAGCGATTTATTAAAACATGTACAAATGCATGGAAAAACTGACTTTGTACAATTATGATGAGCTTCAAAGTTTATATTCGGTATGACCACCTTTATTCTTTAACACACCCTGAACAGTGTGTGAATGTGAGAGTGAATGAATAGTGGAATTGTAAAGCACTTTGAATGTCTAGAAAAGCGCTATATAAATGCAATCCATTAACTCTCTTAGGCAGCTTTCTTGCAGTTTCTTTAAGTAGTCTTAAAGAATAATTCTCCAGGCTTCTTGAAGGACGTTTAAAGCTCTTCTTTGGATGTTTGCTGCATTTCATTCTGTTCTCTATCAGAGCCTCCACTTGTCCGGTTTGCTCAATTTCTTTAAGGACACACTGCACACCATGCTTTGAAACGCCAATTCATCAGCTAAAAGCTCTTTCAGAATCACCTTGTTAGTGTAAAAACACTATTTTATGCCTGTCAAGCTGTGTTAACTTTAGCATTTTTCACAGATTCGACTAAAGAAATGAGAACAAATTCTGTATTTTTGCGTCAGGCTGCAAGACACAAAGTGCCTGAAGATACTGGTTGTGTCAGACACAACACTGGTTCATCCCATGAGTTTGGTGCCTTTTTATTATTCATATGTCAAGTGGTTTAAGTGCCTTAAAATGCTCTAAAAATAATCAGGTAAGAGGACTGGACTGAAAATTGTTGAAAAAGTATCCACTTTCCAAAGAGAACTTTGGACAGAAAGTCTGGAGAACTATTTCTCAAGACTTGGCACCATGGAAGCACAACAAAGAAATGAAAACTGGATCAAGACTTGTACTGAGCTGTAGTTGCTCTTTACTGTAAGCACCATTATAAACTATTTTTTTAACTTTTTGTATTAACAGTGTAAGACCTTAGGGTGTTTCTTGGCATAGATGTCAGTACGCAGACCAAAGTTTTGGCAGTCTGAAGGTTTCTCTCTGCTCTTTTCTGGGAAATACAACATGTGCTGTGAAGCTGACACCTGCGGAAATAAGTAAGAGTTTGTCAGAAGATGTTTCACATGACAAAAACTGCGTTTTAAACTTGTCTGTGCTGAGAGCTTTGCGCAACAGCATCACGACAAACCTGTAGCGGTTTGTGTTGCAGGGGGGCCAGCCCAGATGGCGTGTCAGCGAGTACGTTGAAGTGAGGGGTGGGTGGAGGTCCCATAGGGAGAGGCCTGCTCTCTGCATCCACTTGGTAGTTAATCAAACCCCACTGCTCCAAGAATGCATGAACCCTGGACACAAACATTTGTTTCATATTAATTCTAATCTGCTGTAGCTGGAACAGCCCCCATAGCTCAAACACATGTAAATACATTAACAAACTCAACATGTTTTAGACACAAATACTTATTAACTACAGAATTATTAACGACACATATACCACCTACTGCTCCTTTCCAGCATTAACAGATTTCATTTACTAACACATTCACAGATAAACACCTACACACTAAACCTAATTTAGCAGATGCAGCAGACACACATGACAGCAAACACCCACACGCACAAAGTTATACCTTATGAGGGCACAAACGTCTCCAGTCAGGTTGCGTCTACAGGATGTTGAACTGAGGTATTCCTGGGGGTTCAGCCGGTATGTGTCGATCATGAAGTTACGATATGCCAGGTAGCTGCGAAGGTGTAAAGAAAGCTATACTGAGGCCTTCTCGATCATCTGTAATAGCGGTAAAGTCTAAACATCAGCAGTACTCACATTTCAGGAGTTTTTGACTTGTTCTTCCCATTGAAGAATTCAGGGAGTGCACGTTTCTCTATCGAGTGAATGCTGGACAAGATGCACAGGGAGCTTTTAGGTCTTTTGAATAAAATTAAGAGGTTCAGCATACAGGTAAATGCAAATACATATTCTTACCAGTTGTAATTGAACCATGATGTGTAGCTCGGTATTATTATGTGATGTGTTTGTTCTGTGATGTTTTCCTCTCCCTCTGATAGGCGTGGGATCTCTGCTCTTCCATCCTCATCTTCCTAAATAGAGATGAGCAATACACAGAGAAATATTACTTTTTGCAAATCTGGAAACTAAACCCAAAATTCCTACAATTAGAAAAGTTTTAAGTGAGAGAAATGACATCATATTTACCCGTCCTGGGAAATCATCCTCCTGGTCATCTGAAAAAAAGACAGTGGTTACAAGGATGTAAAAAAACAAAAATCACACATAAACATACGAATGACATATTTAAAAAAATTTATTTTAATGTTTCGAGACTTCTCTGTATGCATTTACGATGGCACAAGCATGCCTACCTAGGTCAGCCATGATCCCTCCTTTCACTGGAGTGTTCTCACTGTCCTTCTTAAGGTTGACTACATAGATCGGATAAGAAAATATTAAACACATTTAAACACTTTAGAGGAAATGTACACATTTTTAATGAGTTTTGGACACTGTCTTCAAGAGTTTCACCATTCTTGGGTAGTATGACCTCCTCCATGTTAGGCACAGGAATCGGGTCTTCCATGTCTTTGGTCAGGTCCTCTTCTGGCTCCTCGTCCTGTTGTCCACGCCTTCTCCTGTGTGTGAGCACACAAATCAACAGTGATACCTTTTGTGACAACCCAAAAGCACAGCCCCGTATTAAAAGAAACACCTATGTCTTACCCTTTCTTTCCTTTCTTCCTGCCTTCAGAGGAGGGAGGGGACGGGGAGCGCCTTCTCTTTTTGGAGGGTGTAGACTTTGGATCCTGTAACAAAAAGTTAAAGGCAGGTGGAGAAAAACTAAAAATGGAATAGAGACTATTTTGAAACAAAAGAGCAGGATTTGCAACTTTGTGTCTGACAGCTGTTTTTCATCTCTAGGAGAATTGTCTGAAATGGGAAAAGAAGCGTGTCTGCTTACAATTCTGAGAACAAAAGAATCACACAACAGGATCACACCTGCTTTTTGCAGTTGATTAAACTGTTAAAACGTAAGCATGCATTAATAACAGGGGAACTCCTTCCTAAGCCTACAGACCAGTGCCATTTTTTACTACTTCACACAAACCTGGTCGTCTTGGAGGTGAATACGCTGCCGGAGGATGACTGGCACATTCCTTTCGTCCACACAGTAGTCTTCCTCATTCATCCATTCGTTGAAAACATCCGTGTCCAGAATCCAACCAACATGGACCTGGAGAACACGCACGCACACACACACACCCACACAAATTGAATATTAATGAGTGATGCATACTTCGGTATCTCATCAAGTGTAAGAAAGGAATACAGAGCATGCTAAATGAATAGGATTCAGTCAGCTGTAAAATTTCTGTAAATTTTTTAGACATTATATAAAATCATCTATTATTTATAGTACGCGTGGTTCCTTAATGTCCCCGCTGACAATCACATTCTGTCTGACAAAGAAAACTGAAGACAAACATCACTCAGTAACTGCAGCAGTAACTAACTCCTGACAGCGTGATGTATGTGGTGCCACACTAACCCTCCAGGGACTTTCTGGATGTGGCAGCTCTTCAACCTCTCCCTCAACATCACTCGATGACAGCCAACTATCATAACTGTAAGAGACAAGAGACGTTGTCACTTCATGCTGGTCAAGTGTTGTGTGTGTGTTTGTGCTTGCTTTACCTGTCAGGGTGCATGCCCCAGTGTACCAAGACATGCTTGTCTTTCCGCATGACAGGACGCATCCATTCATCTAAAAACAGATGTGTATACAAAATGTATTTAAGCTAAGTGGTAGGCATCATAACATCAGCAAACACATATACACATACAAACTTTAACTAACCTTCCTCTGTCGAGGGAGGGCAGGGGTATATGTGATGACTGGCAAGCGTTCTGTCCTCTGTAACAGTACCCTGCAGGGGGACAAACTGTGAATCAGTAGCACTGAAATCCAACTACTGTATCAGAGCTACATACATTTAGTCTCACTCTGAGCTACAAATAATCTTCTACTTATTTGCAGTACTTTACCTGATGTTTGGTGATGATGCCAGTTAGTCTGCCGACCAGATCCTGATCCAGTGTAGGGTCCAGATATACGACAGGCAATGACATGCAGTTGTTCTGTTGTGACAAATATTCAAGTTCGTGAAGGAACAGTCCTTGGTGTGTATGTGTGTGCAGTTGTGTGTATTGAGATTTGCAGTTTTCACCTGGATCAGTGCTTTTTCAATTGTACCAAACATCTCCACGTTCCTCTCAGTCCTTGATGGATTCTGTAAGTCAAACCTTCGCCTGTGTGAAAATAGGTAGAGAACAAAGAGATATTAAGGACACAGGTGGAAGCAAATGAGATCTGTTAGGGATCATATTAGGAAACTACCCACCAGCCCTGATCAAACTTGAACTTGTAAGCTGTGCCAAGAATGTGGCAGAGTCCATCACCTGGTCGCAAGTCAAGGAAGCACTGTGCCTGTAGAGAAATCAACAAGGTTTTCTTGTGGGTTTGGGTCATGGACATGAACATGAACAACTTTCATTATTTGGGTGTTGTTGTTGTTTTTAATCCTCTTCACTATTAAGTGTCACGCATACTTAGAGGCAAGCATTTGCTTCCACAGTTTTAAACTCATCAATCAATAATCAGTCTACTACTACTTTAATAGTGAAAGTACACTACAAAGTGAGGCACTTACAGCGACTTACAAGCCAATTCTATCAGGCATTTTAAAGTCACTTGTGACGACAATTAGATAGACAGTGAGAGATAGACTCACAGGCAGCTTGGTGAGTGCAGGGCTGGTAGCTTGTCGGCCAAATGCATCCTCTTGGAACTGGAGAAGCTGCAGGGTGACTGCAGCCAGGACCTGGCAAGATGGGGCATCCGCCAGAACATACTAACAAATAGAGAGGGTTTGAAATTAGATAGGAGTAGAATTTTTATTTATCGTGCCACTCAATACTCTATTATATACACAAGCTTAGGGCTGTATTTACATGTGATACGACTGCGCTAGATTTGCACTTCACATTTGTATATCTTTCCTTTTGTGCAGGGTCCGCTGACTTAATTTCTCTATATCTAGACAGCCAGTGTGAACACGTAACCGTATGTTTACGCTGTAACCCACTGGGCTTGCTAACAGGGAGGGGGAGCGGCTAGCATCTTGCTTAGCTTCCTGGTCGGCTAACTACCTTTTTGTAGTGCTTCCCGATCCACTGTCTCACCACTTCCAGCTGGGCTAAAGTATCCGGACTCTCCCAAAACCTAGCGGACGGGCTGCTGTCTTTTTTTCGGTGTGCAAATGCACCGGGGGTGGCTTGGCTTGTCCCGGGAATCCCGAGGTTTGTTCCTCCGGACATTGTGGTCGTAATAAAACGTAATTATTTTTCAAACGTGAGAACAAAACTGGCTAGCGCCCTCGCTAGCGTTTGCGTTCTCGTGTTCCCTCGCGAGAACGCAAACGCAATTTAGCGTAAGGCTTTTCAAATTAATTAAAATTTAACTGTCATTATTCAGTGTTGTGGCTTTATTTGCGCGTGTTCTTTGCTGATTTTTTATATAGAGGAAAATTAGATATTATCGTGTTTACAGAGGAATACACACGTTTGTTACTAGCCGGGAACTTTATTTTGAAGTACAAGGACGGAACTGCGCAAGACAGAAAAACACTCGAGCAAGTAAAGAGAAGAAAGTGTCATTGGTTAGTAAAACTCGTAAACATTTACTGCTCTACTAAATACGGCTGATTCTGGATGTCATTTGTCGTCAGTTACTCATAGTTTTATGTTGCAATAACTTCCGATGAGTCTTAATTTTCCAGCCGACAGTCTCTGTGTCTCTTACTTCACATTGGAGCGAACTGTGACTCCTGTCATTTTCTGGCAGTTACCTTCCGTTTATTGCATGATTGCACAGAAACTGTCTTTCGTGCATTTTAACCATCGTGAGTACCATTATCTTATACATCATCTCACTCTAGGAACTCGTCCACGCCCTGAGATGTAATGGGTGTCCATGGTCTGACGACCTTTGTAGAGGGGAACAGACACTTCCTACAAGATGTGAAGTTTAGGGACAGTCGGCTCGTTATCGATGGCTGCAGTCTTTATTTCCGCCTGTACTTTAGCCACGGATTGGATCAGCTGCACGGAGGGGACTACGATGCCTTTGCTTCCCTGCTCGCCCAGTTCCTCACTGCACTGGCAACCTGTAACATCCAGCCATATGTGGTTCTGGATGGAGGTAAAGATGCTTTATACAAGGCCGTCAAGTTAGGATGTTTCAAGTATGTACTTTTCTAGACATTTAAAAAAGGGGACAGCTTACATTATTTCTTTTTCTTTTTATTCTTTTTCTTTTTTTTTTAAAGTTCTCTGTATTTGGGTACAACATCATCTAATATCTTCAATTTAAGTACTCACCTCATTTAGTAAACATTCCCCTTAATTTCAATAGGACATCTTAACTTCAGTCATCTTTATATTGCTTTTCATTGTAATAACAAATAGGTCTGCTTATTAAATCATTATATCATTGAACTATATTAGATTTTTTTATCCTTTACCTTTTCATGAATGCTTTTGTTGCTTATATCTTTAATCTGCACAAACCTAAAGCAAAAACCACTTTTCACATTAAATAATGCTATAACACCTGCAAACATCTGTTTTCCTATCTTTTTATTATTATTAGGGATGGACCCCAGTAACAAGAAGTTTGATACTCTACGCCAGCGCCTGCAGTCCAAGATAAAAGAGGCAGACAACCTCTCTCACGGCCGCAATGGCTCTGTTCTCCCCATTCTTACAAGAGACGTCTTCATTCAGGTCCTCATCCAGAGTGGAGTCCCGCTCATCCAGTGTCCAGCTGAGGCTGACTGGGAGATTGCGTGCTTGGCACAAGAGTGGAAATGCCCAGTGCTGACAAATGACAGTGACTTTTATATCTTTGACCTTCCAGGTGTGGATAGTCTCTGGACTTTAACATAGATGCAAAATAGCTCTTTGGTGGTAACAGTATTTTGCAGTATGTATTTTCTCATGTGGTATCTATCTCAATTGTTTTCTGATCTTAGGAGGTTATCTGCCATTCCGTTTTTTCCAGTGGACCAACCTTAACGGTAAAGCCTCGCAACGCTACATCTTAGCTCGCTGCTACACCACTGCAGGCCTGTGTCGCATGTTCGGGGGCATGAACCCCGAGTTGCTCCCTTTATGTGCTGTTCTGACTGGAAATGACTACGGAACTCCAAAAGATACTGAAACCCTTCTTTCTCTGTTAGATGCAAGTCTGTTAAGGAGAGGTGGCGGCAGGGGTAAAGGTAGATCACCCCCTTCTCGTATTGAAGGCCTCCTTCTTTGGCTGTCCTCTTTTAAAACTGTGACTGAGGCCTTAGAAGAAGTGAGCAGCCTAATGGGGGAGGAAGCTTGTAAGGGCAAAAGAGGGCAGAAGGGTGGTCTCGCATCCAAGCTGCTGGCATGTATGCAGGAGTACCATATCAAGGCTCCGAGCTCTGTGGCCCGCTGGTTTTCTGGAGGTAAGGCATTTCAGGGAGGGCAGACCCCTGGGCCGGCACAGCTGCCGGAGTGCCTGTCGACAGCAGCACTTCAGGGTCGGCTTCCTCCCTTGGTGCTTGATGCTTTGGTGATGCGCAGGGTCCTTCTCATCCCGCAGGTGGAGAACAGTAAACTAGCTAGCAGCCACTGTAGTTCTAGAGCCATTCGGCAGGCTGTATATGGGATATTACTGCACAGATCTCAAGATAATGTAACTGAAGGAAGAGTTGGTGGTACACAGTCAATGAAGGGGCCAGGAGGTGAAATACAAGATATGAGGATGCAAGAAAACAGACAGGGAATGAGAGGTGGGAGAGGACGAGGAGGAAGGGGGTGTGGAGGTAGGGGTCAGAGCATAAATGCAGCATTCAGCAAGGAACAAGCAGCTGGGTCATCAACAGTCCAGGCTCAGGGCGCTCCCATTTCTGTGGAAGAGTATGATCGCTTGGACCTGAACTTGAAGAAGATGGAAGTGGAGGCAGTCCCACTCAGAAACCATGTACACCTGGCTGGACTTGGTCAGGTAAACATTTTTCAGAATCAGTATTTGTTTTGCATTTGTCTGGAGTTAGAAGTTTTCCACATGATCTGATTGTATTTTTCAATATTTTTGTTCCAGGCTCCTGCAGCAGTCCGACTTGGTGCCCTGTTACAAGTTTTGGGCGTGAACCAGTCAGCCTTAGTTTCCGTTCCTTTCCACCTGCAGCTGCCTGTAGCTGTGACAGGATTCTGGTTTCGAGAGGCCACACCGACACCCTCACAGCCCCAGGTGCAAGCTTTGGTCCTAGGCATGGTTTATGGAGAGGTCTTCTTGAACACACAGCTTGGAGCTATCCACTATCAACACACTGGTTAGTTGGATTGTATCCCTCCTGGTTTCTTCGACATGGTTAAAAAGACTAATATGCCTTAGTAACATGCCAACCTTTCATTTTTCTTGCCATTACCTAAAAGCTTGTATTTGCTTTCAACACTGCAGTCCCGCAGCCAAACTGGGCTCTGGAACATAAAGTGTGTGCAGGGCTGGATCGACAACGTGTGAGACCAGGTGAGAGACGGGGAGTAGATATTGGAATGGCTCACAGTTTCAGCCAATGGCAGGCCTGCCTTTGGAGTGCACTTTGTCTAAATCAGCTACTGCTGCTGCCGCTGCCAGAACCTCATCTCTCATGGTAAGTACTGTATGTCAGGGACATACAGTAAAAGAAAATGGTACTCTGTATGCATTAGAACTAGAGGTGCAACCAACAAACAGGAGCTGGCAAGGAAAAAGAGAATTATCTCTAGATTTACATGTAGAAAGCTTTAATTACATTTGAAGTGAGTTTGGGGTTTTTCTGCTAAGCTTACACAAATGGGATGATAATAATTATATTATATGTGTCCACAGTTATACCACGATGGTAAAGAGTATTTTTTTAGAGTACATTTTTGCATCTTTGTTGCCTTGTTCTCACTCCCTCTGTCTCTCAGGTTGTTCAGTGGTACGCTGGTGCACGGCCTCGTCAGGTATCTGAAAGGAGGCCGAAATGCTGAGTCTCTGCTGCCTGGGGGATCTTTGTCTGCGCAGCTCTACTCCTCCCTGCTGAATGCTATGAGGAACTGCAGTTCCAAAGCCACTCACTCATCCTCAGAATCAGGAAGGAGGGGGAGAGGCAGAGGGCAGGGAGGGAGAGGAAGAGGAAGAGGAAGAAGAGGGAGAGGTGGAAGAGGAAGAGGAGCTCAGGGAGGGGGGAGAGATGCTAATGAGATAAACAACCGGTTTGCTCTCCTTATGAGCGAGGAAGAGTCTGATGATGACGATGAGGATTATTGATAGGGAGACAGAAAAATTAACAGATGGATAAAAAACACTTGCTCGGGGGCCAAATTAAGGAAGGCCAGTCAGTGGTTTACAACAGTTGCTCAGGGAAAAATGACAGCTCTTAATGTTTACCACTGTGTATGTTGCACTAATTTAACTTCCTCTAGTCATAATGTTTAATTGTGCATTGCCATCTTGAGTAATGTCTGTAAAGACATACGTTCATATCAGAACATCAGTTTTTCCACAAATTACACAATTTTAGCATCATTATGCATCATGAGCTTTTATCAAAGTAATCTTACTCTAATGAATGCACTTGTTTTCAGCTTCCCAGTTTTATTTACATATTCGAGCACAACATTTAAACAGTTGTCAGTAACATGAGCAGAAAGTTGTATGGCAGCTAATGAAAAAGTCTGGAGCATTTTATAAAATCTTACATTTTCTTCATTTCATTGCAGCTGCCTTATGTTTCACTAACTTGGTGCTCTTATATTTTTAATCATATTTGTATTTGAAAAGGAATGGAAACGTGTTTTGTAAACCATCACATTGAGCTATGTGTTTTAATTGTAACTGCTTATAGCTAAGAATAAAATGTTAACGCTTTCTCTTTAAAGGCACAACACAAAGCTACTGAACAGTAAGATGCTACACTAGTGTTAAATCAGCACACAGCCAAGAGTTAAGTACTTACAGATGCTGTATCTACACTTTGACACAGAATATTTTACAGCCTATAAAAAAATCTAATTTTACAGTGTTTTGTATAAGGACCAAACCAAATAAAATAAAATATAAACCCAGCCAATATTTGACTGGTTTTTCTTTCACAAACTGATTTACACACATTAAATTCAAACAGCAAAAAAGTTACATCGTAACAAGAAAATGACATGTGAATATACAATATGAAATGCTCACACAGCAGTTCAATGGCTAGCACTGTCCCCTCACAGCAAGAAGGTCCTGGGTTTGAATTGACAGGACCTTCCTGTAAGCAGACAAACTACAGAAGTGATAAAAAGATAAGCGAACAGAGTAAACCACATAAACTAAGAAAAACATTAAAAAGCATAAGAACTTTTTTTTTCGATGAATTTGGGAAAACTTCCCGCTGGCCCTTGAAAATTTGCACATGTCCCTCAAATGCTATTTTCTGAGCACTGAAAAAGAAAGAAAAGTGTTTAAAATTACAGTTAGGTCCATAATTTGTTGGATAAAGAAACAATTTATGTACTTTTGCTCCTGCACACCACTACCACCACATAAATCAAATAATCAAGATGTGACTGAGGCTCAAGCCTTCAGGTTTAATTCAGGGGGTTTAACAAAAAGTTTGCATTAACTGTTTTGGTATTGCATTTTTTTTTTTTTTTGCGCAGTCCCCCATTTTTTTAGAGGTTCAAAAAGTAATTGGACAATTGGCGATCATCTAGTTTCATCACTAGATGAGCCCTGTTCCATTTCAATTTCATGACATGTGACACAGTCATTATATCTAAAGTTGATTCAAAGTCTCAACATTTGTATTTTATAACTCTTCACTGTTTTTACATAATGAGGCCCAAAGAGATGTTCATACTAGTGAAGTATCCAGAAACACCAAAATACACCTATCAGAGAGATGGCAGAAACTTTAGGAGTAAAGTTTCTGCCATCTGCCATTTACGGTAACTAGCATTTGTTGCTGCTGTCACACCTGAAAAAGCATCACTAAAAGACGTTAATTACTTAGGCTGCCATTTTCAGAGGCTCCAATGTATGAAAATGTAAACCCCTCTGAATTATAGCTGCCAGTCTGATCATCTTGATTGTCTAATTCAAAAAATACTGGAGTTATGTACGGAGGCACGGTTACAGTTTGTCCAATGAATTACTGGATCCAACTGGATCCATCCATCCATACAACATCAAACAAAAATGACCTTACATAAACCCACGTATTTCAGCTACGTTTATATGTCAATTAAAACATTCAAAGACCAAAGTTAGAAGCAACATTTCTCTCATCCAGAACACAGAGCCTGTCTGGGCAACAAGATGCAAACAAAAACTACCCACAGCTCATCACCGAGTCCTGCTGCTCTCTCACTGTTGCTGCCATTCACTGAGCAGTAGGTAGAGACAGGTCAACAGTGTGACAGCAGTAGAGTTGTTGGCAGGCTTTTTAACAGGCCTTCAGATGAATATCTAAATCCCAAATTTTAAATCCTACTACCTATCCAGAGAATGGATAGATGAAACTAGTGTCCAGCCCAAAGAATTAGGACATAAAATTTTGGAGTAGCCAAAAGGAAACTGCCTACTTCACTGGTTAAAGAACATAACCACTTTACAGCCTAACCCTTACTATGAGCTCCTTTCTGAAAAACAAGCCCACAGAAATCAGTTGACTGGCTGTCAGAACTGTCGACAAGCATCACAACTCAATATACGAGTACGCTTAAACTACCTCTACTGCTATGAGGATGATGAGGCTGAGGAAGATGATGCGGCAGTGGCTGCAGCATGTGGCTGAGAGTCTATGAGGTCCATGTCTTCGTCTTCGTTGACTCCGCAGGTGTCGACCACACAAATCAGGCAGCTTGTGACGGGAAACGCTCGCACCTTGTTGCAAGTCACCCACCTGAGCGAAGAAGAAAATCAGAATATTTCGATTCAGCGTTTAAACAAGTTACTACTTAACTGTATAGATTTACAGCCTGCGTTGCCCAGGTGACTGAATTGAACAATGTTTTGTGAAGAAATGCAACTCAAATGGTTTGACAGCATGTTTATGAGTATTTTTTTACTAGTATGATTATTAGCTAATACGCTATTACGCCTATTAGCAATATATACCCAGCTACAGTAACCACCAAAAACAACTAAGGAATTAATGAATGAAATAGCCAGACCTGAAAATTTAATGAAAATGTCAATGAAGAAGGTGGTCATGCGGTGTTCACATACTACTGATAAAGACTCTTCAGCAGTATCAATCAAATTGTATTATTTGGGTAGTATTCAGTTAATAACCCAACCTGTCAGTATCAGTGTGGTATTCCAGGGTGTGTCCAAGGCGTCCCACTCCTTGGAATCCTGCCAGCACATAGATGATATCACCAACTGCCGCACACTTCACAGTTACACCTCGCCACGGCATAGGTGAAGCGCCACGCCACTCGTTAGTTGCAATATCATAGTATTCAACCGAGTCCAGTCCACCTAGAAACACACACACAGACAGTTGTGCATATGATTGCATATTAGGGCCACTGAAGGTAGGAAAAAAATGACGGGGAGTGGATGGGCGGTATAAAAATCTGGGGGGACGATGAATTACCTATTGCTCCCTGCCCTCCAACAGCATATATCCTGTTGTTTACAACCACCAGTCCGTGGTTCTTCCTGGCCTCTCTCATCCCACATAACTCCCTCCATCTGTGAAAGGCAAAAATTGAGTGGAACAGGCCAATGGCACTTTAAATGGGCACATTAAGAAGCGTTGTATGTTAAATGTTTGTTGACTCACTGTTGCGTGTTGGGGTCGTAGACCTCACAGTTGTTGAGCACTCTGCCAGAGACATTGTTCCCCACCGTTCCTCCACAAACATAAATGAGCCCGTTGGCCTCCACGGATCCATGGCTGCAGCGCGCCATCAGCATACTTGTTTTAATCTGCCATGACTCTGTCCTGGTGTCGTAGCATTCGAAAAGGTCCAGGGCTGAGCTGCCTGTAGGCACATGTTGGTGGTCGGTCAACCGTGAAGAAATCATTATCTATGCTTTAACAAGACATCTTTACTATTTAAATGTTCCTACTTTTTTAGAGAATGTAATAATAGTAGCACAAACCAGCTTACTTTCCCCATCACATGTCTGCATCTCTTTGGGTAGTTGCACAAGATCCCAGAGTCTCTCATTTTTAAATCTTTTCTCCCCTCACTTCATGCTTACCTACTTCTGATCCCCCAGATGTATAGATCTTTCCCTGGGCAGCGCAGGCAGCCAGACTGTCGCGAGGTGTGGGTGGACCCAGCTTGGAGTACCAGCTGTCCTTCAGGACGTTGTAGCAGTCCATACGCTTGATGGGAAAGAGCTGTGAGCCACCCAAAATGTAAACCACATTGTCCCAGAAGATAGCTGTGGCGTCACGGCGCTTTTCAAAGGGGCAGCGGATGTCAGTCCAGCTAGAGTCCTGTATGGAAAACCATTGTAAACATTCCCAAATATGATTTCAACAGACCTGACTAAACTCAAGTCTCATAGAGTGTTTTGTGAACCAAAGAACAGATTAGGTGCCTGTAAAATTAAAACCTTAAAAAAAACAAAAACAAACAATCTTATCTTTAGCTTATTAATTATACTGTAATACTCAAGAGCACATATCTGCACTCCCTTTAATTGTTCTTTGGTGTGATTGCCCCTGTGACTATAACTCATTAGCATTTGCAGCCCGGTACCTTCGGGTTAAAGTAGCGGCAGGACTGAGGCTGTGAGCCGCCAAACAGAGCAATGCGGTAGTCGTGCTTCTTGCGTCGTGGCCGACTGCTCTCTCCCAGGTCTTCACGGTCTTCCAGGGAGAGCAAGTGGTAACGCATCCCACCTTGGAGAAAAGCACTGGTTATTTTGTTTTGTGTGCGTGCTCAAGTAAAGCGAGCAGCCCTTTGAGGTAATGAAATACCCAATATATGTTATACATCTATCTTTTGCTATCATAATAATGTCGAATGTAGATCATTTAGATTAAGATTCAGCACTTCTACGACTCCAGGGCAAGTCTTTCAAGTATTTCACATTTTGTTTTAGAGGGTGTTAGACTTGGATAAAATTGGAGTGAATTTATTTTCCACAATTAATCAAAATGCAATAATCCACAATGACAAAGTAAAAGGAAAGAGTTACGAAATTTCCCATTTACCGAAGTATTCAGATCCCGTATTATGAGCTCTGGTGCAATCTACCTGTTAGTGGTTTATACAGTTTAACTCGTCCCTCTACAACCAATATAATAATTGGACTGGACACAATTACTAAAGACTCACACCCGTCTGAAAACAAAGAGGTGAAGTTGAGTTGAACTTTCCGCAGACCTGTGAGACAGGACTGTGCCAAAGTATAGATCTGGGGATGGATTACAAATATTTTTAAAGCACTAAAAGCAGCCTCAGCCATGCTTAAATTGAAGAAATTTGGAATAACTAACAGGCTTCCTGAGTAATGTGAAACAGAGCGTCTTAGTTAAACAGGTGGCTAAGACCTCAAGAGTAGGCCTGCAGGGAGTTCACCAAAAAGCACCAGATACAGTAAGTGCAGTGTTTTGGGGAAAGAAGTCACTGAGCAACTAACCTTCTGAACAATTCTGCTGAAAAAAATTAGAGAAACTTCCAAAAGCAAGGGCTCTAGGATAATTCCAAGTAGACTGGACCCAAGGGTGCCGCACGAGAAGTCTAAATACTTACATATAAATGAGATATTACTCCTTTAATGCATTTATAAAACATCCTTAAAACCTTTTTTTTGCCAGTGTGAACTGCTTGTGCTTTTTTTGTCCATCGACATGAACGAGACAGTTACCGGTAACTTTGTCTGCTCATTTTGTTCACTTGAAATGTAGAATTTGTACATGCGTGCACGTGTTTTTGACTCTTCCTGCTCACCGATGACCATCTTGAGGCACTGTGGATTGTCCTGGATGAGGGGCTCGGCCTGGACAGTCTTGGAAAGGAATGTTTTGGAAACCAGTGGAAAGCGAACACACCCCAACACCTCCACCATGTACTGCTTTCTGTTACACACATCATACTTCAGCCAGCGCACTGCAGCATCATAAATCTGAGCACAACGCAACAGAAGAACATGTTAACAAATTTTTGGTGACAGACGTCTTCTTTGGCACAAATATATTTAAAGGATGTATACACGCGTACCTGGGCCTCAGCACGGACGGTGAGTTTGTCCTGGTGCAGCAGATGTGTGAGCTGCGCAACATCCAGTTGCAGAAATTCATCCAATTTATAGACTTCAGTGAAGTGAATCTGAAAAAAATCATCTGCAGCCACCTTCAGCTCTGGACAGTCCATGCAGTCTGCAAGGGCTGAAATGCCTACAGGAGAACAGAACAAGAGTAAGTAAATATCATGTGTAACACAAATGGAAGGTCTGTATTTGTATTTGTGCAATCACCTAGGCAGTTTGTTGCATCAATCTGTCCTTTAAGGAATTCCACACACATCCTCTTCACAGGTTCAATCTGATACTGATTGGCTGCATCCAGCAGTGACTGGACATTACTGCTGTTCACGGAGATTCTGACACACACACAAACAAAAAACAAACATGCCTCTCTCAATAAAAATGCTTCTGTTTTTTTTATCTGTAATAATTAATTTGATACACAATTCTTACCTTGCAGTGTAGATAAATTCAATCAGCAGCTCAATAATCTCAGGCTCAGCACTCCTGAGCTCCACCTCGTGGGACATTGACTCCATCATTCTGGCTAGAAGTGAAGAAAATATAACAAACACAAATATAACAAGTGTACTAGCACTATATGACAACATCACTGTCGGTGTGTCAAGATGGGAAGCAGTAATAAATAGATTATGCATAAAAATACATAGTAATCGTTATAGGGGTGGTTATAAACTTTCAGCTTTTGTGCCATCTTTATTGAGAAACACACAATCAATGTAATTACTTAAATAGACTAATTCCTATGTTTGCCTTTATTAGATTAGGAGTGGGCAGATGACACTAAGTAAAATATTCAGTTTTTCTGCAGTGAGGACACAGCCTTTGGGGTGTGGAGATGCAGTACATGCTCGCCTGGCATATACTTTTACATTTAAATTTCTTTCCTTTTGCTCATTCAACTTTTAAAAGCCAAAAACAGGAATCCACAATTCTCATTATTTATGCAACATACATCTGCATCTACTACCTTCTAAAATATAATAAGAAATCACACTCTTGCTCCCCCAATATGCCGCCATTGGTCTTGATTTGTGTTTGTCAGACTTACTGGTGAACATGAGGCTAAAGAAGTGGCTGGCAGCAGCAAGCACCACTCGGTGGGCTGGGAAGTGCTTTCCCTGAACCACCAGGGTCACATCACAGAGAGTACCCTGCAAATCACACGCAGTAATCAGGTGTCAGAACAGAGGAAATGCCTAATGTAAAGCCCTCTTAAAGATATTCAGCCTGGTACTTTTGGTTCGTGTTCCCTCTCTCTCTCCCGCACACACACTCACACCTGTTTTCTCAAATTGTTCATGACTCCCATGATGCTGGACAGTTGCCTGTACTCCTCTTTGGTGGCACACTTTCTCTCGCCCTTCTTTTTTGAGCTTGACGCCTTCTCTGGAGAAGCCATCCCCGTCATGTCAGTCTGACTACTTGACGGAAAACGAAGGAAAAAATGAAGGATTTTGGCACCAACGCTAACAGTATGACTACAGCGTACAGCTGTAGTCTCTTTGTTGTCGCTTAGCTACAGGCAGTTTGCCTGCAAACCCCGACAGCAGCTTGTTGTGAATGTATGAATTTAAAGGCCGACAACTTCACGGCGGCTTCTACATATGGATAAATTAATTTGTCTGCCAGGGGTTAAAAAACAAAACAAATAAGCACAACGTGTTAGCTTAATTGTTCATTCGTGTAGCTAGAACTCAATTTTTTTCTGGTTGTTGTGATGCTCTTCTTCTGCTTCTTCTTTTTCCGTCTTTTTCGCCTTCTTCTGTGGTCTGCACAGAATGTCGTAATGCTGCCCCCTGTAGCCTGGACATAAATTGTATTACAACTCTGAGACCAAGAAGAGTTGTGAAATAAGCCCAGCAGTTCCCTTTGGTTTTCATAAACAGCAGGTGTGAATAAAACATAAAAGTTTCTCTATAGCTCTATAGTACAGTTGGGATACAGCTAATTTCACCTGGATGAATAATATGTCAGTGTCTCCGAGTGACTGTAGAAAAGGCTGTTTCTTACAGTCATCGGTGTCTCCAGAATAGGTGGGACGATATATATAGGTTATAATAGGTTGTGGACTAATTATAATATAGGGGGTTTTTTTTAGTCAGGGTGTTTGTTTACTGCACTAGTTATTGCTCTGGTTGGACTTTAGCTGTATATTAACTGTATATTTCTGCGAACTCTGTTATTCAGAAAAAAACTGTAGTTTTATATCCTATCGGACAGGCATATCAAAGCTGCTTCAGCTTTGCGGCATGCAAAGCACCGCAAAGCGCATGCGCTGTAGTAGCTCACCTGTCGTTGCACCTGTTGAATTCTTATCTGTACAACAATGTAAAATACAAAACCAGGAAGCTTTTCTTTCCTCGACTCTCATGACGCTGACGTCACGGAGAATGCGGACTACAATTGCCTTGTTAGAAATAAGTGACCTGAAAACAAACTGAGAGGCCACAGAGCCGCAGAAAATGTTCCGTTTATGCTGTTGCTGCTTCTCTGGCGATAACTCCAACAACAATGAGGTATGTGTTTATGCGCTGCACTGGGTTTTATGGTGTCTTTATAAGAGCGTAAAGTGGCTTCCTTAGAGTTTAGCAAGGAAACTATACAGCTTCGCTTCGCTCGATTTTTCCATTGCAAGTAAAATGATGGGATCCTCTTAACTGCTGTAATGTAGCATTACTGGGTCTTCACCTAATAATCTACTTTTGTTGGGGATTTGAAACATAATTATTATAATATTGAAGCTGAGTTTATGATCACATCGTTGCACTGGTACACGTGATCAAATATGCCTAATATTTGTGGCACAAGAAGAAGAAAAGAAAAACACTATGTAAATAAAACCAACTTTCGCTGTTTCAGAGACGGCCTCTCCTGGATTCCCGACGCTCTGAAGTCAATAGTGCTGAATCCGCCAGGCTGAGCCGTTCATCAGCGGACAGCGGCAAGTCATCTCAGACTTTTTTTTAATACTTATAAAAATGACAGATGAATTTGATCCACCTGTTTTTCTTGCTGTGTTACTCGTGCTTTCTTTTTTCTTTTTTTCTACTCAGATGCACAGACTGTGAGACGGATTGGACGGCTGGTGATGAGGCGAGTGTGCGTGCCTGAGCTGGATCAGAGGTTTTTGGAGATGGCTGAGACCTTCAACAAGCAGCAGGAAGGCTACGAGGCCATGGTGCAGCATATAAGAAACCTCCAGCAGAGCTGTGACTGTTCCCATGATGACACCCTTGCTTTTGTTCAGTGTTTGGGGAAGATTAGAGAGGAGCAGGGTGAGTGACACATACTTTTTAACACACGCTTCATGGTAGCTGATGCCTCACTCCCTCCCCCATTTTTTAAAAACTCATGTACTTCCAGAACCAACATACCAGGTCTCTCTTAAGATGAAGGGCTACGACTTCTTCCTCAGTGCGGTTCCTGTGTGGTCTGAGGGCGCAGGTGAGGGGAAACCGCTTCCTCCACGTCTGCAGAGGGCTCAGAACGAACTGAAGGGTGCTTCTGACAGCACCAGGATGACCATTTCAAAGGGGACCACCCTTCAAGAGCTTATCGGCTGGTTGCTCCGTAGCCATGATAAAATGGCTGAGCAAGTGAAGAAGGCAGCAGAAACTTACCAAGAACAAGGGAGACTTAGTGAGAACCTGGAGGAGAACATGAGGGAAGTGAGGAGGGCCAAAGAGTTGTCTCAAGGATACAGACAACAGGCCACGGCAGTTCTCACTGAGGCTGCACAGATAGCAGGGGCTCAACTGTAGTGCACATATCTTTCTAAAAGTTTTGTTTTAACCGACAGCAATGCGGAAGTACAGCATTTCCATGGGTTATCTCCATAAATATCCCCACCAATCGTATCAAGACTGTCATATCTCCTTTTATTATTTGATTATAATAGAAACGTATTCTAACACTTTAAATAGGTTTAAAGTGGTTTTTTTTATTTTGCGTCATTACATTCTGTCATATGTATTGTTAGAGTGGTAGATGCTCATACTTAACCTGGTTTAAGGTTCTAATAATGAACTCTCGATGTGTGTAACTGTGTAAAAGCCAAAAGCTCAAGCTTCAAACTGTGTTAAATATTCCATTTTAGAATTTTTTTTCTTTTAGATTTAGCTTTGATGATGTTCTTCAATGTAAATTGTGAAGACTTTGAATATATCTGTGTATCTACAGTGCATAATGCCATCAAAGGTTTCAGAGAATCTGGACAAATCTCTGTGCACAAGAGACAAGGCTGAAAATCTGAATGCACGGGATTAAACGCACAGTCCTGTCATGGAAATCACTACATGGGCTCATGAAACACTTCTAGAAATTATTGTCTGTAAACATGCGTTGCCATGTCATTCACAAATTTAAGTTAAAGGCGTATCATGCAAAGAAGAAGCCATATGTGAACATGATCAAAAAACCCTGCTGTCTTCCCTGAGGCACTTAACCTGGACTGAGGCAATGTGGTCAGACAAATCAAATCAAAAACAGGAAAGCTCCATCCTCTGGACTAAAGAGACAATTGTTACCAGTGCTCAGTTCAAAAGTCTGCATCTCTGGTGGTATGAGGATGTATGAGTGCTGTGGAATTGGCAACTTGTGCAGTTGAAAATGAGCACTGCAGGTCCCCTTTTCTCGAATACATGTAATTTCCCTAGCCAACATTAGGGGGCAATGCCGCTTCACTTTTATCTAACAACCGCTCATCGTTTCATCCTCATCAGACTTTTAGAAATAGCACCGCAATGACAAAGCTTGTCTGAACTCCAGAATTAAATTTATAAACGTGCCACTACTTTGTGTGTGTGTGTGACTTTTACCAGAATAGGTTCACTGATTTCTGCGAAGCTTTCCCACAACTCTGCCTGGACTCTGCTTTAACAGATTGCGAACTTCATGGCTGGTATGTTTCCCAGACATGACAGAGCTGACATGATATGACATGAAAGCTCACTGCAACAGCAGCTGAAAACTAAACTGGAGGTTTGTCGTGATTGTGCGTGGGATGTTTTACTGTTTCAATATACAGACTTCTATTAACTGATTAAAAACCGCAACTTTCCCACTGTTATTAACCTAAAAGCCCACCAACACATGGTCATATGCCATGTTGATAATTAATTTCCAAAAATCCATTGTTCTAAAGGCTATTGTCACATGGTCATTTATTGTTTACCAGAGAGGGACAGTTTTGGAGCAGTGTTTCTGTCTTTGGCTTTGGATTAATTAGGTGTAAAGTGTGATGTAAAAGAGAAGCAACAGCAACACTTCCTTTTTTATGAAAATACTCGGCAAATAAAAAGAACGAGGATCAAATAGAGCAAAATCTTGAATATAGGCCGTGGACCCAATTTTAGTGAAATATAATGGTTAAAAATGGTAACTGGATATTTTTATAGTTTACTCATTAACATTCATATATTTAGTAAATAATCAAAATCGATAATTAATATCCTGCAAACTGTATGTTTTCTTATACATACAAATCTTCATTAATAGCAGATTTGACAAATCACTTGGCTGTCAGAGAGCGGCGACTGACTGGGACAACCTACCGTGATCGTGGAAATTATTAACTTGCGGTCCTCGTGTCTAATTTGATTGGATGGTTTAGTTGGGCGTGCGGCAATTGGATTATATACTTCTCTCTTATTGGCTGAGAAGCCTGGCATTCAGTGTAGAGCGCGTCCTCTTCTCTAAAAGGTAGTCTGAGTGGAGAAAGTAATGAAGATGGAAGGAGGTGATGTTGTTGAATTATTGAGGAGATTTATGGAGTAGCGAAGTGATAGCCGTTTACTCGTCCTAGCGGAACGACGGAGGACGGTGATAGCAGGAAGCTGACAGATAGCATGCCAGTAAGTAAACAGCAACTTCCTCAGTTTGCCTAGAGTCGCCCCTTAGCTGAGCCAGCTAACTAGCTAATCTGTAAGCAACCGTAGTGACAGCTCGAAGTCATTCAGCAAGGCGATATAGAGAGAGTGTGACGGCTCGGGATTAATTTTAGGTCTCTGGCTCATACGGGCTAAAAAATGCTCTGAAGTGAACGGCGGGAGAAAGCTAATGTAATTTTTCCATTGCGCTAACAGTTCACCGGGACAGAAATTCTCGGGGTTTTTTTTGTTTTGTTTTTAAAAAAAAAGAAGGTGTATAACCAGTATTGAGGGTGTGAGACTAGCTGGTTAGCAGCGCCCAGGAACAGGTAGGATCCTACTTAAATCAACTAAATAATATGATATGACACAGCAGGCGGGGGGGCTTTCCAACTTATCATAGTAACGACATATTCTTTGCTACCATTTTGCTTCTGTCCCATCAGTCGTGGAGGCAGACTTTGTACCTGTCTTTATCCTGTTTGGTAGCAGGTGTGTGCACTTGTTATTCCTCAGGTGATTTGTGTTCGTGACAGGGGAAGAGAAACCACCACAGACGGGCATATTGGATAATGCGTTGTTGGGATTTTTCTAATAGCTGTCATGTGATGCAGCTTTTCTCCACACCACTCGTCCTGTTCTGGGGCTTCCTGTATAGGGGGGGCTGGTGTGAAGCCACAGAGCCTTGCGAGTACGTGCTCGAAGTACTCGAAGTTTAAAGCTGCTCGTTTTACTTCTCTGTGACCTTCGCAAAAAAAGGCTTCTGCTGTTGTGGCAGTTTTTTGTTTTAGCGTTTAATTCGTTGTTGTCCTTTGCTTACCATATGTGTGTGTGTGTGTTTACCTTTGACCTTAGGCGGAGGCTGTGCCTAGGGTTTGTTGGTTGGGTGCCGTGTGTGTGTGTGTGTGTGTGTGTGTGTGTGTGTGTGTGTGTGTGTGTGTGTGTGTGTTTAGGCTTGTTGATGTGTGGCACCCATGGCTGCAAGTGTCTTAGGGCTCTTAATGCTTTTTGACAATGAAGCACAGCAGGTCATGGAGCAGAAAGATCGTGCAGGCTCTGCTGTCATCTGGCATCATGGACAGTCGTTTGTGCCAGAGGGCTCATGAAATTTCCTGGCAATTTGAGTGGTGAAAACTGTTGCAGTCTCTTCCATTTTTTTTATTCTGTATCTTTTGCACACACAGGCATGGCATGGGTTAAGCTGTATTTTGTACTTATAAATGCCATTATATGTAGCACTTTAACTCCACAAGAAACCTTGAAAATCAAGCTAATTGTATGCAGGAGGCTACAAGTGAGTTGCCTAACTGTAACAGGATGAGCTGAAACAAAGCATGTGGTGGGGAAAGAAAAGGAAGTGTTAAAAATGGAAGGAAAAACAAAACCCTTATTTTAATCACTTGCTGCGGGAGGATGGAGAATTGGAGGGGCAAGATGAGGGATACATCACTAGCTTGGAGGCAAGAGAGGAGAGCGTAGGCTGCTATAAGAGGATTCCTCGCTGTTGGGTCTCTCTCTCTCTCCCTCAGCAGTGAAAACCACACACAAACCACACACTCTGTTGTCATTTCTACTTAGCTATATGTTTGCATGGATGAAAGAAAATAGAAGCAGAAAAACAGACCTCCGCCTATCCCCTTTCCCCCAAAGCTACACGAAACCTCCTATTGAAGAAGACTTTAGGGGGAGAGCAAGGTGGGAGTCAGTGATGCAACAGAGTTAAGGTAGTCCAAATAAAGAAGATGCCAACAGACAGTGTAAAAGAGAAGTGATATAAACTGAAGAGAGATGTCAAAATAAAATGTTAAAGTCTTCTGAATGGTGTAAATTACTCTTAGCGGGAGGTGGGGTCAAACTGTGAGCTCTGGGCATGATGGAGGCTCTTTCCTGTCTTCCCCTTTTTTGACCACAGTTGCACAACCCTGCCTTTAACTTTGCTTTTACAAACCACAGTGTAGATTAAAGTAGTTCCTTAATAACTTCTGTTTCTGTTCTTGTTTTTTAGTTCCTCTTTTTGATACTAGTTGCTTAGTATAACAGTTAAAGTGTATCTGAAGTCAGGTGTGGGTAATTTGCTACTGTAGGTTTTATTTTACTTTATTACATTCATTTTTATAGTTGTCTTTCATTCCTTTAGCTTTTCTTCCTTGGTGTAGCAGTGTAAGTAGGATTCTCATTGTTTTGCTAAGCAGCAGTTTCTGTAACTAAACCCTGTACCACAGGAAAAAGCAGCTGGGGCAGCTCAGTCACTCTTAAAACCACCCGCTTCGTCATTCTCTTTTCTTCTCCCTTCCATTTAAACGTCCACTCCCATTGGCCTAAACAACTTCCGCCAAAAAAAAAGAAGAAAAAAAAAAAAGGAGGTTCCGATTCCGAAGTATGTGTGTAATGGGAAATGATGTAATCAACAGGCAGATATGTATACACGTGTGTGGGTGTCAGCCTAATTCATTCTCACACTTGGACATGCTTCATCTCTCTCACTCTCTCTGCTCCAGCTCTCCCAGACAGGTATTGTGTGTGTGTGTGTGTGTGTGTGTGTGTGTGTGTGTGTGTGTGTGTGTGTGTTCCTTTTCTTTTAAATGTGGCTTTTGTATGAAACCATGTGAAGGAAATACTGGGCTATTGTATGTCTGCCTCAGGTGTTGTGCATCAACGCTGTAAGATCATCAAGCTCACAGCAAGGATTAGAAATGTAAACTCAAAGCCTTTGTTTTATTTATTTATTTATTTATTGTCATTGTCAAGAACAATGAAATTGCGTTTGGGGCTTCCATACAACCCAAAAAAAAGAAGAAAATAATAAATACCCCTTAAAACCCAAGTGTACATATTTAACCCAGTGTGACTCCAATGCAATAAGACAATCCTTAGCAATAATGTTCGTAGAAATTCAGACAAAGACCTGAGAAACATGACAAAATACAACAATGCAACCCATTCAATATTATTGTACTGTGAGATATGATATCAGATATGATAGTTATCTATTTAAGAAAGAGGGGGGGGGGGCAGGAGGGGGAAGAGAATAAAGATATGATGCACCAATGCAGACCAGTTCATTGCTATTAAGAAGTTTTGAAAGAAGTCCTTGGAAGGAGGAGTCACAAATAAGCTCATTTAGACTGGCAGCCCAGTGTGTCCGTGTGTGTGTTTGTTAGTTCAAGACAGTAGTGTAGGTGTAAAAATCACAGGGAATGAGCTGTCAACTTCTGCTAGCTCACAGGAACAGGTTTTGTCAAACCAGACTTTGAATAAACACACTTGCACAGGCACACTTGTACAATCCATGACACATCCTCTGCTGCTTTCTGCCATGTAGCTGGCTCTGTCAGCTTTTTGCATTTCTATGGTTAAACTACTTAACATGTAGGATATTCCTTGAGCTCGTCTAGGTCACAGGGACATAGCTGTGTATGTACCGTATGTGTGACAGTATCCTTCCTTATCTCATGTGTTTCTCAGAGGCTGAGAGGTTGCCAGGGGCAACAAACATCGACCCCTGATGAAATCTCTGCTTTTATAACCCCCACCAAGGAAGTTTGGCAGTTGGCATGACTGAGTAAAATCTAGCTGTTTCTTATGAAGCTTAGTGAGAAAACTTTCACTGGGTATATTATTTTTAGTTAGTCAGTTTGCAAATAATCCATTGCTGTGCCTCCACATTTCCATGTGAGAAAGTATTGTAATGTTGTAATGAGCATTGTTGTCACAGAGTAATATTTTAAATTACTAATGTTAGATCAGAGGTGTCTGCTCTCTGAATGTGCTTCTAGTGCACCCTGGTGTCACACTTGTCTTGAGTTATTCACCCCTTGAGATTTCTTTCATACCAAATCACAGATGTCACTATCCCGCTTTTAATTTAGTCATTGATTTCTGCTCTATTTATCTTCCTGGACTGCCCATCTGCAACTCTTCTCCCTTTATCTCACATCTACTTCTTTAGCACATCATCGATTTGTTGCTGTTGCTTGTCAAGCCTGCTCTGCCGCCTTATCTTTGACGCTGGTTTATTCATGTGTTTACTGGTCAGCGTGATTGAGTTGCACAGAGAAAACTCATCAGCTACTGCATCATTTTTGTTCAAGGGTGCTCCCTCCAGTTTGTATTGATTTCTGTCTTGATTAGGGAGCCTGTAATGACACAGAGACCACTAACAAGTTAGCCAGACCTAGATGGAAGGTAAACACCTGCTTAATGACATAATTATGCTCAATAGTGTACTCCCAAGACAATTGCATTTCTATTTTCCTCCACCAGATGATTGAGTCTGCCTGCAGTTTGTCAATAGAGGCTAGAAGTCTTTGAAACAGGTTATTATTTGCTGTGTGCATCTCTGTCTCTTGTGGTTTTAACGTAGTTTCAGATTGAGTTATCATTATATCTGTGTGTGTGCGTCGCTATAGCATAATATTATATGTTGCTTTGCAATATTATATCAATAAAGGGACATCAAATATCAATATTTTATAAAATAAATAAAATTACTCTAAAAATACCCATCTCATGCCAACCATCCTGAGATAACATTAGCCAAGCAAAGTTGCATTAAGTCAGCTCAGCTGAAAAGCCAACACACTTAACTTGACAAAGCTACCTCCTAATTCAGAGCAAGGTAATAGCTGAGTCACATGAGCAAAAGATAAGATGGCAACCTCTTTGCATCTAGAAAAACAATCTTGTCTTTGTTTTTGTTTTTCCCTATATTCTCCGACCTGTTGCAGTTTGTGTTAAGTAAACGGTTACCCAGAGCTTATGAGCGTTTCACATCCACTACCACTTATGATCGCAACTAGGGCAGGGCAATATGGCCAAAAATATTTATCACTATATATATTTGAAAATTTGCGATAATGATATAATTGATGCAAGACAAAATACTTTACAACTCCACAACTTTATTAGTGCAAAAAAAACCCCCATTAATTTATTTTCACTTAAACAAGCAGCTGTTTTTATGTGCATTAAAGCTGTATAAAAATGTAATGGTACAAATACAAATTCCTTGCTGACAGTTTAACCAAAAGGCATTTCCAGTGGAAATGGGCTGACATATCCTGAGCCTAACCATGTATAACAGGGGTGTCAAACTCAAATACACAGTGGGCCAAAATTCAAAACTAGAACAAGGTCACGGGCTAACATTAATATTTATTGAAAAATATCTTCCTCCAGATTTAAGAATGAATCTCTTCTTATGGACTCAAACAAGTTTTGCTGAAAAACTGAATGTGGAACAAGCAAAGCTTAATACTAAACAATGTATATATTAGCTGTATAATACCAGTAGGCCAGCTCTAATAGTAATTTGGTATGGCTTCGCGGGCCAAATGTAATTAGGCTGCGGGCCA
This sequence comes from Maylandia zebra, assembly GCF_041146795.1. Taxonomy (NCBI): domain Eukaryota; kingdom Metazoa; phylum Chordata; class Actinopteri; order Cichliformes; family Cichlidae; genus Maylandia; species Maylandia zebra. The sequence continues at coordinate 20,524,562 of NC_135187.1, forward strand.
AATTTGGCCCGCGGGCCAGAGTTTGACACCTATGATGTATAATATCCACAAAAGTTAAAAAGAGGTGCTTTGCAACATGAAACTCCACAGTGCCAAATAAATAAGTCAAATACATATCTTTCGGACCATAAGGTGCACGGGATTATAAGGCGCATTAAGCAAAATAAAGCAGTCAGATAAGTCTACCTTTACTCAACTCATTCTTCTTGCTTCCTCCACTTCTGTACCATTGACTCATTAATGCTGAATTCTCTCACAGCTGCTCTCTTCCCATGTTCTACTGCGTGACTGACTGATAGCCTTGTGTTTAAAATCGGCTTCATACGCATGTCTCTTAACAGGTGCCATTTTGGAGTCCTTATACACATACAATACGGTTATATTATGTTGAAGCGCAGTACGTATTACTCTGTGAGGCTCTTGACTATGGTAGCCGTAATGCTCCGACAATCCATCAAGCGGTGCAGCATTGTAGCTTACCAAAGTTGTACTAAAACATTTTTTGACAGATTTCTGAGCGCTGTGTACCACATAAAATCGGTTTGAGGTCAGTAAGCAAAACAGAATTCATACATAAAGCCCACCAGATTATAAGGTGCACTGTCAATTTTTGAGAAAATTAAAGGTTTTTAAGAGTGCCGTATAGTCCGGAAAATACGGTAATAGCGACGGTCCACTTGCATGTTCTACAAAAAAAATGTGCTTTGGTGGCTATCTGACGGACAAAAACCAAACCAGTTCCACGTATCTGAAGTTGCACGTTTTTACAAACCAATTCTGGTTCATCCGTTTCATTCACTGATCCGCTTTTTCACTTCTCATTCTCCGTAGCCGCTATGCTTTTTCCACCATGTGCGTACCAAAACAAAAGCACTGCGCATGTGCATTTTACCCATATTCTATCGTGATATTTAATTTTCTTGTCATTGTAGCTTGGCTGATAGGAGGCAACCTTTCTGCAAACAGTTGCTGTCTGACTTGGATTGACTAAAATCACTCTCAGAGAGATTGTTTAAGGTTTGAAAATAATTGCTGTCTAATGTATAAATGCAGATGGATATCCAACATGTTGTCATTAGTCTGAATGAGTCTTTGTTAGTGAGCACAACTTGAAGGGACTTGACGCAACAGGCTGTCAGCTGGTTGCATTCTGATTGTATTCCTATAGAACATTAAGGTTGTTGAGCACAAATGTAATCGTTAAATATCAATGTCTGCCTACGCAGACAGCAACATATGTCTGATTTCTGATGATTTATCATAATTAATTGTTACATTATCAGAGAAATTGCATGTAATTGCCATCTTGACGCCATTTATTTGCATGATGATATCAGATTGATTTAGTGAAATGTTGGTATTCCTGGCAATCTCATTATATCGTGATAAATATTTTTGGTCATATCGCCCTGCTCTACTGATAGGTCAGTACTGTAGATTTCTGGATCACTGTTATAAAATGGCAAGAAATAATAAGCCATGTTGTGAACATGACCCATGTTCACGTTTGTGCATGAAGATGAGAGAAGCACAGGGAGGATTTTAAAGCACAGGGTTTTAATAAAAAAAAAAAAAAAAAACAGACAAAGGGAGCTTGAAAAGGTCTTTCATATACAGTTTATGAAATAACTGAATTAAAAGCCTGTCACGTCTTCATCACACTGGTTAAATGACACAGACGCAACAGAAAAATGGTGATCAACAAGGCCGATATCGGCTGATGCCAATGTTCACCTGGCGCGTCCATGAGTCCTTGGTATGCTGATCCCATCTTGAACTACGTGAGTCATAAAGTTGAAAAGATTAACAATGTATGACTGATGCGTCATTTGACTGGAAAAAAAATTGACCTGAGTGTTGATTTGAACATGTTATTCATTCATGTTTTGTTTTGTTTTTTTCCAGCCTCCTGTTTTGTAACAGTTTCTGTCACATGTTTCTGCGAAGGCTACTTGTAAGTTGAGCTGGCTACTTCCTTATTTGGCTCTTTGGAAATTATAAATGGCCTCTGTTCTCCATTTCTAACTGGTTATTAGACATATTTATTGATGTGGTTTCAATAACAAGAATAATCTGCATATTAAGGGTGGTCGGACTTCTTCCTCTTAGTATTACTTAATTGCGTGTATCCTTCAATGTTGAGCTGATTTGACTCTTAACCCTTTTCCATTGTCTCTACATTATTATTCTTTCTGTGTATCTTGTTACTGACCATGCATCAAACTTTGTCACTGCAGTTTCTTCCTGCTGCTGGGATTGAAGGCAAATATATCACATAGATAGGCGGCAAGGCTGGCAGCTGGTGATTGTAGCTACGTGTCTTTTTCTGGAGCCATATGATGCAGATGACATGCCCCAGACGCCAGTGTGGACACAGTAGTTGGGTTAAAAGTGATTCTGTAGGAGGAGGAAGAAGTCCTCTGACAAGTCTGACTCATCCTCAGTGTAATCACACTCTTTATTTTGTTACTCAAGTTAGTCTGCCATTAAACAGCATATGCTGGCTGTCCTCGTTGTCCTCATCAGTGTTAAAGAGCAGAACAACAGGCTACCACAAAGGACTAATTTCTGTAAATGGAGGCTATTCTGCGTTATAATCCTTCCACATTTTATGAGTCACTGGCTCCCCTCCCCCCTCGTCATTCCTGTCATTGGTGGAGTCCATAAATAGACACCTGGCTGCCATGAAGGGACCAAGCACTGAAGTAATACAAAAAGAAGCATTTGAATGGATGAAAAAGGCATCTGGAGGCAGAGAGCATGAGGAAAGAGAAATGATGTGTGGGAGGATAAGTGGATGGGTAAAAGAGGGACAGGGAAAGGAAGGCACAAAAATCAAATAACTATTTTTTTTAATTACCATTTTATGCTATTTGTGCTTGTTGGGAGATTTTCTGATTAATATCTGTCCAATAATCTATAGAATGTGGGTTTTGTATTTATTTTAAAGAGTATTTTCTTTAACAGAATATGTTGCGTAATGTTACCTTTCAAAGCCAGCCTTCTACCTGAGGTGAAAGTAAAGACATTTTTAATAACCGCTTGTGTATCTTTTAATCTAAGAAGTGAAACATTGGAGTAGTGTTAAATTGAAAATATGCCATCTTCCCTGCACCAAATTTTAGCACATTTTTCTGTGTGACGGGTATGAGCATAAAAGGACTCTTTCCTTCCCTGTTTTTCTTTTTCCTCAGCCTCTTTCACCAGACATACCAAACATGGAATTTGAGTCTGCATTCAACAGTCAATTTAGCCTTGTACTTGCAGTCTCAGAGTGCGCACACAACACAGGCACCATTCACTGAAAACACAGGATTCATCAGAGAGGCACAGAGGTGGTATCTGGCCTGCCATGGTCTTACAGTGATAGTCACACTGTAGATTTGGTTAAGGGGTCGTCAACATGTACATATGTGTTGCTCCAGTGATACAAAAAAAATGTGACATTTAAGAAGTAAATATTTAAATGTGATTTATGCAGATGCCTCTAAAGAGGATGGTGTTAGGCAGACTCTCACTATTGGTTCATTAGAAAACTGCTGCAGGGATTTCCATCACATTAATGGTCATTGTTAAAATTGAGTTTTTCCTTCCCACTGTCACCAAGTGCTTGCTCAATGAGGCTATCTCATTGTTGGGGTTTCCTCTATTATTGGAGGGTCTTGAAGCAACTGACTGTTGAATTGAAGTCCATGATTTTCACTTACAATGCCCTACAGATATATCAGCGAATATTTTGTATTTGTTGATAATAGGGCATCAGCATTTAGAACAGCCAATAAATGAAAATTCAAAGTAAAGAAGACGCATGTAATTAACAATGTTTTGAGTGCTTATGTTGAATAGTTTGTCCACCAAAGGGCATTCGGTGACTTCCCTGTTTGGCAGCACACGTTTGGAATGCCACAAACCTGCTGATCTGAACAGAGTTGGGCAGAGGCTAGACAAATTTGTGACACTAAAAGAAGTTTATTTTTTAAACTTCATTCTCATGTTTTTTTTTTTTTTTTCACACAGACTCTTAAATAGCAGCACATAACAAATGTTTTTATGGTTCATGTGTAAAGAGGAAAAAATATCTGCTGATTTATCAAATTTTTAATTGGCAGATATTGATTTTAGTCTTCTATTAGTCAGGGTCTACTTGCATAGATTGTGTGTTTGTTTGTGTGAACAACGATGCCAGTGATTTTAAAAAACAAACAAACAAAAAAAATCTAATTTATAGTAAAACTAACAATTAACCAGTTCCTACTGTATAAGCATGCACATGTGACTTTATTTATATAAAAAGTGAATTAAAACTGGTAATAGGATGTAGTTAGTTTGTGACAGTTCTCATTACTCTGACCTAAATTTACTTCTCTTGTATTGAAGCTTGTGTCTTTTGCATATGATTAGGTAGAGTGAAGATTTAAGATTGGATGGGCCCCATGGGATTTTCTGGTCTTTAAGTGGGCTGCAGTACTCTTGATTTTGGGGGTGGTTGTACTAAACTATTAATAGAACAACACAATCGGACTCACATGTACCTATGGAAGCATTAACATCTAGCATTCATAGTTAAATAGAGGTGTTTCTCCATAGAGGTGTGTGTGTGTGTGTGTGTGTGTGTGTTAGACACACACACTGATGTAGATATGATCCTTGAGGAGTCTTATACACTTTTACTTTTCTTTTTCTTTTTTTTTAAATTAAACTTAATTAAAATTTGTGAAATTGAGTGAACAAATACTACTGCGTTTTAATTACACCCAAACTGCAGTAGATTTAGAATTGTGGTTAAACTGTCTTTTTAATTTTTCTACAAGTGACTGCAGGTCTTATAGGATGAAAAGGCCATAAATAGGAGTGTGCAGTAGGAGCCATCTGCTACTGTTTCTCAACAAAGTGAGAATTAAAATGACAACAAAGGAGGCAATAAGTGAAGAAAGAAAAGGTGCCATTGGAGTTTCAATAGAAAAGAAGCCACATGCATGGCGTACAGGGTGCTCAGAGTGTGAATACTGTGATGGACTGGAACCGATATCAAAAATAACAAACAGGAATGGAGGAAGCGGAGATTTCATTGCATCATGAAAATGTCAGCTGAAGTAGGAGAGGAACCTGTCTGTCTGTTTATGGACATATAAACTGTAGCGCCTGTTCAGCAAGTATCTGCATTCAGCCATGCCATATTTCTTATTCTCGTCAGTGCTTGAAAAGAGAAGCCAGCCAGGTTTCTCTGTGTGGGTGATTTATGATTTTTATTTATTTATTTTTTTCGATTTGTAAGCCTAAGTTGAGAAGGCGGCGCCTGCAGAGGTGTGCGTCTGGAGAGCAGTGAGCGGGAAGGAGAGACTTACTGTTTGATGTGTAACAGAATTTTTCTTTTTTTTTTTTTTTCTTTTTTTTTCTGAAAGTTACCAAAAATAAAAAAGAAGGCTGATAGATTTAGTGGAGCTTTGTTCAAGTGTGGACTGTTTGTATGTGTTCTGTATATTTGCGGTCATAAATGTTAACATTTATTATGCAGAGTGTGTGTTTTTGTTTTTTGTTTTAATCAGGGTTTCTTTTTCCTTTTTATTTTATTTTCTTTTATTTTTTTTAGGTAGAGGTAACTCCACTGCAGATGAAGGAACATGTTGGCTATGGACCAAGGAGTGGTGGAGGAATGGCTGTCAGAATTTAAGGTAAAGCTTCATTTTCTGTATGAAAGTGTTTGTTTGGGCAGGGAAAAAAATACTAAAGTCATTTACCTGTGATCTGTATACAGTACATACTCTGCTTCTTATTATTGACAGGATTTATTTCACACATAAACAAACACACTTTGAAGTGCTTCGCTACCAGAAAATTGCACGCTCCTACTCAAATATGAGCATTTGCTGTTAGGTGACCAGTACTAGAGCTTAGTGACGAATATTAATGAAGGAGCAGATGAGATTTTTTTTTTTCTTTTTTTTTTTCTCTCCTGTGTGAATGTGTGAGGACCAATCTGCTGTCATGTCTGTAAAGTTGGCCTAATATAACCAGCTCAGTGTGACAGACAGTGATTGTGGTTAAAGAAGCTGTCAGGGTCTCTGCAGGATTTCACTGCTATTAAAATGTCATTTCAGAAGCAGCAAAACCAGACTATCAGTCTGCTTTGCTGCTAAATGGCAGATTTTATTAATAAAAATAAAAAAAGCAATGATATATATATTTTCTTTTTTTTGCAAATCAGTGTAAATAATATGAATTTGTGTTTGTCTTTTCAGTGTTTGCTTTTCAAACTGAAATGCTGTAAGACCTAAATGTGTAGCATGTTAAACTTCAGCTGGTTACATATGTGTTTCAGACCCTTCCTGACAGTGCCGTCTCCACCTATGCTGCCTCACTAAAAGACAAAGGTGCCCTGGTCCCTGCACTTTACAAGGTCATCAGAGAGAACTACAGTGATGTATGTAGATATAAATCTTTTATTAACTTGAAAATTAGATTGTAAAAGTTTGACCACCCAACCTTTAACCAGTACTTAGTATTTAGTCATGTGTTCAGTCCGACCATTTACCTGCTTTGTTTTTGTTATTGTTATATTTTTGCTCAGGCTTGATAATCTTGTGTTTATGGATGTGTCAGATTTGCAAACACACTGCGTCCCTCAAGCAGTGCTGTGTTTATACCCTGATCTTATCGTTGAACCGTAGATGCTAGTTGCAAAATTTGTTGCAAATGAGTTGGCAGTTCTTGTCTCGTGATTTTTACTTTGTTTTTTATTTTAAATGTTGTGGCCTAATTGTATGCCATGTGTTTTTTCTCTTTTGGATATGTGTCCCATGCAGTTACTAGAGCCAGTGTGTCACCAGTTGTTTGAGTTTTACCGGAGCGGTGAGCCGCAGCTGCAGCGTTTCACGCTACAGTTCCTGCCAGAGCTCCTGTGGAGCCTCCTGTCCGTCAGCGCAGCCAGAGACCCCCACACCTCCGGCTGCATCGAGGCCCTGCTGCTAGGCATTTACAACCTGGTGAGGGAGAGGGTGAAGCACTTGTTGCAGTTGTTTTCTAGTTGCAGAGATGAAGCTCACGGGTGATCGGTTTTATTTATTTTTTACTAGAGGTGAGCTGCTCTGGTTGACGGCAATAAAATGTATCTAGTGTTTTAAGTGCACAGTAAGGAAAAACACTAGAAAAGTCCTTGATCCTTACCAAGTGGAAATTATCATGCAATTTGCCAACAAAGAGGACTTAACTGCTCAACTATTTCAGGGATCTGCGTCATGAGTTTTGAAAGATTACTTTCTGCCCTTTCTGCCATGTTAGACAGCCGTGACAGGAAATACGGGGGAGGAGTGGTGGAAACAGTGACTTTGCACATATACACTGATGGACAGCACCTTGCAAATGCCTTTTTTCATTTGCAGATAGATGGGAGTATTAGAAGTGATTAAAGTTTGAGTTGTATTTCATCCTTTTCAGCTCCGAGTGATCTATCAGCAAAGTCCACTGTCTCCTCACTTCCTCTCTGAATACCAGAATAGGTCAGCTGTCACTCAACATACTGGCTGGTTCCCATTAATCTGTTTGACATTAACATGCACATAGAGGGGCACCAAAACCCCGCGGTTTGTGCCTGTGTGAGCACGCATGCATACATATGAGTGCACACCAACAAAGTGTCAGTAGGGAAATGAGACCCTCAGGTTTATACACAACCACCCACACATGACGGATGACTGTGCTCGAAGAGATCAGCACACGCTCTTTAGAGGTTTGAGGGCAGACGCAGATGGAAAAAGGGCTTTTTTATTTTTGCTTTCGCCCACATAAGTTTTCCCTCTTCCTGTCTTTCTCTTTTACAGGAAATAGTTGATAAGGATGGACAGAGTAAGGTGTTATCTTTTACCGTCCCTTCCCTCTCCAAACCCTCAGTTTACCATGAGGTGAGTGTGTCCTTCATTCAAAGTTGTGCCAGGGTTGTTTCTGCAGAAATGTACTTACATAAACTGTATCCACCTCTAGCCTTCAACTATTGGCTCCATGGCCCTTACCGAAGGAGCTTTGGCTAACCATGGGCTGAGCAGAGTGGTGTACAGCGGGCCTCACCTCCAGAGAGAAACCTTCACAGCACAGAACAGGTAAGACAGTCATGTTGGTTTTAAAATGTGCTTTACCTGTAGCAGGATGTCAGTCTGTTCGTTTTCAAAGTGGCAGCAAACACCAGCTAATTAACAAAATAAGAATGCACATAAAGGAAGATGGAAAATCTGATCAAAAAAGGTACTTTTACTTATTCATTTGTGAATGCATGCTTTGTATTATAGCCTAAAAAGGACATATTACCTTTAATAACAAACTGGCTAAAACAGATTCATGATGACTTGTGTACTGATGGGGAATTAAGCTGCTGCCATGGTTTTTATTTTAGGGTAGCTTCAGCTGTGGCCTGTGGCAGTTGTCTCTGCCTTGTTACATTTAAACTTGTTATATTGCCATTAGGGTTTCTTAAATTATTCTAACTGAGATGAAAGACTGGCGGCCATGTTGGCCTGAACTGAACGTCCTCTGCCTTAACCATTTTTAATTTTAACAAATCGCTTGTTTTCCAGTAGGAGAATTCTTATTAGACAAAAAAGTGGTGCATTTAAAGATCCCACACAAATATTATGAATGTTTTGGTTCTTGTTATCCTAATCCTATCATATCCTGTACAGATGGAATTTCAGGTTTTAAGATTTTGGTGTGTCTTGCGTAACGTGCCATTTCAAGGGTTTGTTTGTGTTATTGAGATTTGAGGTGCTGACCTTCCTCCTGCTTTGCTACAATGCCGCTCTCAGCTACATGTCCTCCACCTCCCTGCAGTCCCTCTGCCAGCTCAGCTCCAGGTAAAATATATAAACACACACACGCCCACGAGCATTAGCATTTGTGGGTCACTACAGCTGGGTCAGACGCACACAAACTGCTTTCCAACTTTATAGCTTGTGTTGCTGAAGTTCTAGGTAATATTTTATGGAGGCAACTTACAAACACACACCCACACACGCATGCGCGCACACGCGCGCACACACATACACACACGTTTGCAAGTTGCTGCTTATCTGATCCTCTTATAGACTTTGCTGCCAGAGAGAGCCAAGATATCGCTATTTGGCAAAGAGCTGCAGTGTACACACATCCCAGCTCAGTAATCTGAGCATTGGTCTGCTGAGCTAAAGAGAAGTCATCGGCCTCGATTTCTGCCTAACTGTTTGCTGTGTTAGCAGCGCTGTACAATGCATAAAGCTTCTAATATACGGTACAGGTGTTACCTCATGCTTTTTGACTCCTCTGAAGCTTGTTAGATGCATGGTGTGTGGGGGTGTGGGTGTGGTTTAACTTAGAATCTTGCTTGGTGAGTTTCACATCAGCTCAGCTCGCCACACAGTTAAGTAAATGGCTTTAATGGTGCTGCAGCTAAGTGGCCCACTGGAGTGGTTTCTCTGCTTCCATTCTTACTCATCTAAACCTCTCTAATGTGTTTTTATTGGTTATCTACCAGGGTGTGTATTTGTGGTTACCCACGGCAACAGATGCGGCGGTACAAAGGCATTAACGCACGGCTCACAGTCACATCAGAGTTCCTGGTTCAGCTCATCACAGGGATCCACTACGCCTTGTGAGTACAAACGCACACGCCAGCACACAGTGAAAGTTCTCATGGCGTCACAATGTCAAAGTTGCGTTGTTAAAAAGATTCCACAGAGATTGGGTACAGGAAGCTCCTGATACTCGTTAAGATAATTAGTGCAGACAGTTTATGTTCCAAGCTTACATTTTATAAGTGATGTGAAAACGTAATTACAATCTTTTCTGTTGTCTCAGCTAATTTCTTTAAATTGTACTTATTTCAGCATGTCAGATTAAAATAAAATGATAATAACAATAATCCCTTAATCTGTTTTAGACTAACAAACTGTGTGTGTGTGTGCGCGTGTGCGCATGTGTGCGCACATTTCTGCTCCTGTGTAGGTGTAATGGTGAAGTTGACCTGGGATCCAAAGCACTGGATGACGTTCTGTATCGAGCCCAGCTAGAGTTGTTCCCCGAAGCCCTGTTGGTGGGTGCAATGATATTTTTCTGCCACTATCACACCTCCTCTAAGTGTGTGTCTGTGTCTTTAAGTGTAAGAGAGAGGGGAGAGCATGTGATGGTTGTGCACATGCTGGCTTCTGGTTTTGTTTCATGCACGGCACAGTATACGGCATTGTCTTGGTGTGTGTGTGTGTGTGTGTGTGTGTGTGTGTGTGTGTGTGTGTCAGTCAGAGTGCAAGCAGAGTGTAATCCCACGAGATTATTTACATGCTTTCCACTCTGCTCCGTTAAGCTATAATCCTTGCGGCCCAGGGAGTAGAGGATTGAACCCGCACTTACAGTATTACTACACAGTTCAAGGTGTGCTCCTTCACAACAATCAAAACAAACAGCATTTACACTCATATTAGTAACAGTGGTGATGGTTTATTTTATTTTTTTCCCGTGTAAAGGAGTTGCACATGTGATACTGTGGAAAGTTTAAAATGTCAATTTTGTGTTGTCGGTTTCTGTGTTGCAAGTGGAATACACCAGGTGGCTGCTAGCTTAGCGTGCCGTGGTGGCGTGTCCCTCATGAGACCAGTGTGCCGAAGCCTCACAGACAAAAGACATGTTGTGTTGTGATTATGAGTCTTTCTGCCGTGTGTTACGTGCTCGGCTGTTAGGAGATTATTAGTGCAAGTGCCCCGTGAGGAGCACTAGGAACAAAGATTATTGTATAAAGACTTGTGAAATCCATTTCAGTGTGACACACAAGTCTTTGTTTTCCTTCTTTTTATTTTGCTTCTTCCGTTACTTAATTCCTGCATGTCTACTATGTGCAAGTGAAATTATTGATGAGATGTTGTTGGATTAGCCACTTGACAGAACATCAGCGTGTACTTCATGTCCATCCTGTGCTTGGTTGATGGGGTCAATTTTCTAATGTGGTTGAAGCAGGGATGCTCTGACATAGTGTCTGAATATCATATGTTGGCTGATATTGGTCACCAGGAGCAGAGCTTCTCCTGTTTCACATCAGGTTTTTGTTGGCTAAGTGAAATACTTAAAACTGAATTATTATTATTATTATTATTATTATTATTATTACTACTACTATTATTATTATGTTAAGTAGAATAAGTTAGTATCAACATCAGCTATCAGCCCAATTGAAGGCTCGGTGTGTATACATCCTAAGTTGTGCTTGCTATACATTGGTACTGTTTTATTTTTTTGGTTTTTGGTTGTTGTTGTTTTTTTTTGTTTTTTTGTTTTTTTGTTTTTTGTTTTTTGTTCCCAATAAGGGAAAAAAGATATGGAAATGAAAGTAGAAACTTTCTGTAATTTTTGGAGCTGTAAAATGGCATACACTTATAATATCGACAGCTTTGTAACTTAGCTTAAAAACTCTAAATTTGGCAGTGCACAGTAAATCCTCGGCACTTGATCTTGCATAAAAACATAATTATAGTAAACACTTTTAAAATGGTAAAAATTCTGCTTATGTTATTTTTGCACTAATGCAAATTCGCACTAGCTTTCGATAACAGTTAGTTGTAGTAAAGCTGCTTCAGAGTTTTATGCCACCTGAGCCTGAATGCAACATGAGACTGCTGTATTCTTCCATCAGTCTCAGTTCACTTCATACTAAGATTAGTGTGTGTAAAGATGTTGGGGCATAAATCCTTTTTTTTTTTTTTTTTTTTTTTTAATATAAAAAAATGTCTGAATACAGCTGGTGTTAAGTGTAACAGGTGTCTGACTAATGGTTAACCATGACCTGGGACATAAATTTACCATTGCCTTCATAAACCATAACTCTCTTTAAACCCAGAAATTTTAAACATTACCTAAAAATAAAACTTGAACTTTGAAACCTAAAAGAGCAAACATAGACAACAGGCTGTAGTTTGTCTATGAACTTTATTACATTGTTAGATGATTGTAATAATATAACGACATCTGCTGTGCAGCTAAGGAAGCTTTCTGGCAGAATTGGAATCAATTGAACTATAATTAAATTTAAATTTAAAATCTATAATAAAATTATTGGTTTTTGGGTTATTTTTCCATCTTGATGGGTGCATAATTTCAGTGTGGCCTTCATCTGTGTGCTGGCTTCTTGAACTATGCACTCAGTCATCAGAACTTTGAGAACCCCCATGATCTAAGGCTCAATGTCTTTCTCCTAAAATGTGTTACAGAGTAATAGACTGAACTGTGAAGCAGTAAATGTGTGATTCTTGTTATCTCCAGGTGGGTAACGCCATTAAGTCATCACTGCACAGTGCAGCACTGAAAAGCAACAATAAGGAGGGTGCGCGGAGTATTCAGGTGGAGATCACACCTACCTCCTCGAGGATCTCCCGCAACGCTGTTACCTCCCTCTCGATCAGGGGACACCGCTGGAAGAGACATGGTGAGACGCATACACAGGCCTAACGCAAACTTGCCAAACAAGAGTTCCTACACGCTTCTCTCATGTTTTAAAAGAAAAAGGTAAAACCAACAAATGAATTTAACACCAAAGGAGAGAGCAAGAGGTTTAGATCTCATCATGCGCTTTCCCCTTTTTCACTGTGTGACAGTCGACGTGTTGTTGTCATCCCTCATGGAGCCCCTCAATATCATAGATTGCCCATCCTCAGCTTTCTAACTAGTGCCGTCCCTCTCCGTCTTAGAATCTGCTCATTGAAAACCACCGCTTCCTGTCTGATTTCTGAGAATACTCTTGAGATGCTGGCAGCACAGGGACAGAACAGCCTGCCAGGCAGACAGATTCAGCATGCCACATAAATCAGATCAGACAGAGTGCAGGTAGTGTTTTTAAAGTAGGATACTGGTGGAAAATTTGTGTGTGCTTATCTTTTGTGCAGTTTCAGCCTTGTGCCGAAGACTTTTATTAATATTATAATGACCACAGAACAAATGAATCAGACTTCCATTACCCTCTAGAGTAAATGATGGCAGCCTCTTTGTGGTGCAGAATTAGGAGAGGGCTGTTCTCTTTTCCCAGTGTAGCTACGTCTGGGTAAATTACAGCCTTGAGCTAGTTTAATAAGTAGGTTTCACATTGAGTCTAACGCCTGCTTTTTCTGTCACAGATCGTACTTTTGTGAGTGTTTTTATATAGCAGATGGAGGAAAACGGTATTAAGTATTCATTTATTTGCGAGGATGCACAGTGATCTATGAACAGTATTATTTCATTTGAGTGCTGTGTTCGTATTCACTCCCATTTAGCATGTACGTTGACCATGTGTTATGTTCTGATCACTATGATTTGTTTTTTATTTTTATTTTTCTGCCATTACATTGATTACCTGTTTGTCTCTGTTTTTTCTGTTGTCTGTGATCTTTTTTTTTTTTTTTTTTTTTTTTTTTTTTTTTGCAACCTTTTTTGTTTTTCATGTACCTCTGCATGAAATGTGCATGTGCGTGCGTGTGTCTATATGTTTGTGTATTGTTTCACTACCCCGTCCATGCACCCACCCACCAGCAGAGAACCAGGAGGTGTGTGTAGACGGTGAAGCTGCGGTGGGGGGCGTGGCCATCCCAGAGATCAATGTAACGGGCGTGAGCGGTGATCGAATGCCCAACGGGGACTCCCTGCGGCCACGCCCCGATGGCCGTTCCCCGGCAGACGGCGACATGATGGGTGCCACCTCTGAGGTCAGCATGGACCCCCGAGGTCATGACTCCAGCATACGTCTGGAGGTCAGGAGGCAGAAGTCTGTGAGGCGAATGGTGGAGAATGAGGGGTCTGGGTCAGCCTCCACAGGGAGGAACCAGTACTAAGGTCCTACCCCTCCTTCCCCTTGCCCCACTCATGGGGTAACCTAGGTAACCAATTGTGGGGTCGTGGTCTAAAAAAGCTGCATGATCTTTTTTTTTTCTTTTCCCCCCCTTTGTACCTGTTTGCGTTGGGTTCTACCCTCCTCTCACTGTGCTGCTCCTCTCATCTGTCTATTAAGCATCATTCATTTTTACTCTCTCCTTTGTGGCTAAAGCTTCTTCATAAAGATCTCCTGCTGGAATTTCTAAAGGGCAAATGAATTATTTAAGATGCCACTGAATAACAGATCGATAACCTAATAAAAAATGCATTAAAGTCAAAGGAATGACATGTGCTTATGATGAGCGAGTTGATGACATTAAAAGCAGAGCATTAATCAGAGAGGGGAATAGTAACGGTGTTAAAATGAGACTTTCCTGATCAGTGAAGGTCACCCCAAAAGCCTATACTCACTGTTAAGTCATGATGACCTTGAATAAAAAGACCTAGATATCTTTGTTAGCATATCGAGGAAACTCCTGTGTTTTCGCCGCAGTTATCAGAGACCTTCTTGGTCTGTTTGCCTCGACACATTACCCCAGGTTGCACCTGGTCACAGATTACTTCCTTCTGACTGGTAGGTAGGAACTGAGAAACGATACGTTGGTCTTGAATTATGTGCTTTCGCCATATTTAAATTTAGAATCCAATGAGTGCATATTTGTTTTGAAGAGGTTAAATCTGAGCACGAAAGTAAGTGTAACAAGACCTGCTTATCTGTTTTTCAGCTGTTCTGGTGTTTGTGTCACAGTGGTAGCATCAGATTAGAAATGTGTGTTTGTGAAGGTGGTTGGAAGCTCACACACAGTTGTGGATGCATGAATTCAAGAAAACAGGAAAAGTTTTCTTGTGTATTTAGAGTTAGTGAAGAGAGAAAAAATATTTAGGGTGTGCCTTGGTTTGCTTCCCTTACTTTCCCTTCATGGTCTTTCATAGGTTTTGCTCTTAGATGCTGTCCTTTCCTGCTTTTGGGATCAAACTCCTCTGCCACTAAATTACTGACCGTTGTCTCACAGAGCTGCTGGGTCTCTCAACCTGTGTACTGTACCCGGACTTACTGTTTCTGGTCAGGTGGTGAAAGATTGCAGTGTGAGGTCGCCACCTGCTGGACAGTGATGGACCTCCTCTGTCATCCAGCAGCATGATATTGCGCAAAATTCAAACAAGCCTCTAAAGGATTGAATGGATTAGACTGGATGACAGATGAGGTTCTTCACTTTTGACACGTGTGCCGTTTTCTCATGTTTCTCTTGTTTCCTCTCCCCTTGTCTATCTCACAGACGCAGTGGATCTGGGTTCCCCGGATGAGCTGATGGATATTTCGGAGGTGGATGAAGGGGTTTGGCCAGGTGGCGCGGGGCCTGACATGACCCCACCCACCATCACTATCAGCAACAGTGTCACAACATTGAACCTGGGGGCCAAAGCCATGAAGAAGTGTCGGCTTGGCGGGCGGACCAGCAAGGACAAGGACAAGGAGGCGGGCCCTCTGATGCCAGGCCGGGCCGCCAGCGAGAACGCAGAGCTGTCTGTTAAGCGGCTAACGCTCACTTCCAGCCAATCGGTGCCCAAAGCGGGAGCCCTCACCAGCCTGACGCGCACCGCCAGCGCCGTTTTCTCACGCTCCTTTGAGCACGTGGCCAGCGGCAATGCCCCTCCCTCAAGCAACCACACCACCTCCGAAGCCGGCCGCTACTCCTGCAGCCTGCAGGAGGAAGGCTTGGCGTACTTGAGTCCAGCGCCAAATCACACACAGCGCTCCCCCAGCATTAGCGTTCATCTCGGCTCTGACCTTTGAACTCAAGTGTGACTCTTGACTCGTCTCTGATCCTGTGACCCCATACCTGTGACCTGGAACTCCAAGCCATGCTAACTGCAGTTGACTGCAAAAGAAACACTCCAGCTGTTTCCCCCTTGTCACTCCATTTTTTTTTTTTTTTTTTTTTAATCCCCCCCCCCCCCCCCCCCCCCCCCCCCCCCCCCCCCCCCCCCGGTGTCTTTAACTCTGTGCTGTGAAATGCCGAGCGCAGTCAGAGGCACGAGGACGCCGCTTACAGCTTTGTCTGACTTTTAGCAGTGCGCTCATGACCTGGACATAACTGTGGTCGTAAACGAGCGTGCTTAAAATTCAAAATCACTAAGAAACTATGTGGAAAAGTACTTCAAAAGTGATCTAATCTGTATTTGTTGCCCTCTGCATGGCTTTTCCATACATCCATCCTTACCGCCCAGGTTTGTTAAAGGGCACATGTTGAGTGCGCGAGCATGTTTGTGAGTGAGTGTGTGTGCGTTGACTTTATCTGTACGTACAACTGTTTTTAGATAAAAAGGCTGCTGATTGATGAAGTGAAATAGTTGATTCTCCTAGTTGGAACACTGTTTCTACTACTTTTATAAAAAAAATAATGATTATAATAATGGATTCCTTCCCATAGCAATACAAAACTGTTCTATTCAGTGGGGTTTTTTTTTTTTTTGGTTTTTTTTTTTTTTAATATTTTGGGCTGTTTACTGAATCTTCCTTCTGTTGGCACTTATCAGAAGTTATGCCTGTGCTTTATTCGTCCTAAAGAGAAACAAAAAACCTACAACTAAAACATTAAAAATCAACCAGTATGATAAGAATCTGGTCTTTATGTTTACAATCACACAGTATTCTCATTAAAGATGGAGAAGCAATATTACCCCTGCCCCACCAACCCCCCCACCCCCCTCGCTCCTTCCTGAACTGCTGTGTATTTGATGGCAAAAATTTAAAACGAAGACAAAGAGGATTTGGGTTTTTAATGGATGATGGCTGTGTGTGCGTGCGTGTGTGATTTAAGTATTAAATTTTGCACATGGAAGAACAAATGAGTTGTGTTTTTTCAGCGCTGGTATTTTCTTATTCATGAGAAAGTTTTGACTCTCAAACATCGTCTTTCCCTGTAAGAGAAAAATGCTTTGGAACCTTTAAAAAAAGAGCAACAAAGTGATTAAAGAATTTGGTACTTCACAGTGAAGTTCCACTGACTCTACCTTAAATGTGGAAGATCGTCTGAAGCAACAGGGCATCTTTCCCGTCCTGTGATCCACTCACCATTCCAGCTGTTTGTAGTGCTTTAGTGACGTGTTTCCTGTGTCTCCTCTTGTCGTTCATCACTGCACAAGACATGGTGATATTCTCTTGTACCAGCAAACAAATAAAAACTCCAACCATCAGCTAATTTTGATGTCTTAAATCAAGCGTTCATGCTGCTCGACCCCCAAGCAAACTTGTAGTCTGTTGTCTGTATACTAGAGCTATGTGTCTGTAGCGTGGTGGGACAATAATCATGTTTTTCTGTGTGTGGTTTAACAGAATGTGAACGGGTAAGCTGTTGTTGTACATCATACTGTTGTACTCAAGACCGGTTATATTTGCCTTTCTACGTCTGAAAATAACTCACTGCTACAACTTCTGGGAATAAAGTGTTTCTATATTTCACTTTTCTGCTCTTGTGTTTGTTTTTTCTGCTCATCACTAAAGTCACCTGAAACCCTTTCAAGTTTTTATATAAAGCATGCACATACAGGACTGTGACAAGTCTGGAGTCACCCCTCACTTCTTATTTTTAAAGTGATCTTGAGCAGTAGCTCTCTAGCCATGCAGGGAGAAGGCATGCTGAGGTACACAAGAACTGGACTGAAAATCAGTAGATACTGATGACCCCAAACACACTGCCAGTGCAGTGGAAACATACCTGAATAGAAAAAGACACAACACAATGCTGCCAGTGATGGATTACTAAAGCAGTGTGGGATCATTTTGACAGCGAGCAGAACAAAATGTAGCCAACATCTGGAGAAGAGCTTTGAATGTTCTTCAAGAATCCTTAAGACTACTTCAAGAAAGGACAAGTAAGCTTGCCTCAGTGTCTAGGCTGTGTTAAAGAATAAAGGTCCTAGTACAAGATATTGACTTTCAAGCTCTGTTTGCCTGTCTTACTGTATTTCAGTGTGTCTTTAGGATTTTGTGCATCTGTCAATAAATAACTGCTCCCATTTTTTTCTAGCAAAACTGCTCCATAGGTACAGTATATAAGTTTAAACCATGTGTGTGATGTGATTTGCTTTCTGCTGATCTTTATGGTTGTCTACATCCACAGTGGAGAAGAACATTGCTCCAAACTATTGACTCTGGGAGGGCCTAATGTTAGTTAAACGGTCTTATTGACTTAATAAAGTTTTGGCTTTAATTAAAGCCAAATCCGCTTAAAGAAAACTGGCATAATCAGTAAAATCATCTCATCGAGAACATGCTATCTGTTTCTAAACTTAAAGTGTGGCAGTTTAGCATGTAAACTCCAACCAGCCGCCGCCACACGCCCATCCACAAGGAGGCGTCCTATGACAGCTGGAGAAGGTAAGTGTTTAGCTCTTCAACGTCACTTCCTTTTTCCTGCCCTTGGAAGCAGCACGAGACTGTCTGTTCGGGATCATAACATGGCTAAACTGAGCAAAGAGAGCAAACAGCGGCTGCAGCAGCTGTTCCAGTGCGGCCAGTTTGTCATCCGATGGGGTTTTATTCCAACCGTGCTGTACCTCGGTCAGTATCCGAATAGGAGTGAGGGGTATGCGGCGAGATGATGCTAATGCTAACCGGTTAGCGCAGCTTCTTAGCATTAAACTGTATTTTCTTCTGTCCCGGTGAGGTTGACGTGTTGTATTGGGGCCCTCGTTAAAACAGCATATCAAACATAACATGATTAATAAAATGTTGCGAGCCCCAGTTTTATTTTTAAAAAACTGAAGTGTCTCTAGTCTATCAGCTATGGCTTTGCTGTACGTTGTAGAGGAACTCCTGTAGCATGAACTCATGCTATGGATTTGTATGGCTAATCAGTTTTGCCTCAGATAGACAGAAATATTATAATTCTGATCATTTATCAGTACTGATACATGTGAGACTTTATCAGAGGCGTGAGCATTAAAGCAGATACCTTTGTGTCAAAGTAACTGAGAATAAAACAGAAAAACATGAAGGAGATTTTCCTGGCCTGGATTTTTATAGCAGATAACCTTTAAAATATTCTGCAATATTACATAATTATAAAAAAATATGTCTCTCTTCAGTATTGAACATCAGAAATTAGGCTTTCTGGTACGAGGTGGGTAATAAGCAAATGAATAATGCCGAAAACAGAGATTTGAGATGGGAAGCTGTTCTTGAAGTACAGAGAGAGATTTTTATCGTGGTGGAAGCCAAATAGCAAAAGTCAGAGGGAATTAATGACGACATTTATCAAATTTGAAGCGTAGTTTAGTTTAATACTAAATTCCGATTTTTTTGATCAAATCCGATTTTTTTTTAGTCTGGTTGTTCACACTACAAATAAAATGTGACAGAAAACGTGCTCTAGTGTGAACCCTCAAGCGGCCCGCATGCGCAAAAGAAGACGTCACACACAACACGCTCTGTTTAGACCCAGACCAAACAGTATTGTTTGACTGATGGCCCTAAATATAAAGACTTGTTTCGGACTTTATGTTTCCTAATTTTGCTTTAAATTATAAAGTTATTTACATATGGCCTAATAATTATCCCTATTGCTGTTTTAGTGAGGAGCGGTGCTTCAAAGGATAGTTGCAGATTTCTGTCAGAATCTGCAGATTATACAGTACAAATAAAACAACGTTTCTCCAATGTTGTCTTCCCAACAGTTTCACTAACATCTACACTAGATGGTCAGGAAGTGTTCGGGCGCTTCTCCGGCGCCGATAATTGGCGTCTGTCTTGTGTCAGTGACGTAAAAGACGGATGTAATGTGACACGACCATTCAAGCAGCAGTCACTTTCTAAAACATCAGATATGTATCGGATTCAGTACCACACACGAAAGTGACCTAGGTCGGATTTGAAAATATCAGATTTGTGCTGTTCAAACTATTATACCATGATCAGATATGGGTCCCATAGGGTCAAAAAGTCGAATTTGATGCGCTTTCGCCTGCAGTGTGAACGTAGCCTTTGGTGGTTTTTTTTGGGTTTTTTTAAAACCAGTGCTGATAAGGCAGGAAAAGTAGGTATGGAGATGTAGAGCTGCTCTAAACACGTGTAACATATATTCACATAGGCCGTATATAAATATAAATGTCTCTTCTGAATTTTAAAGCAAAGCAGGCCAAGAAAATATGAGCGATTTTTTTTTTTTTTTTTTTTTTTTTTTTTTTTTTTTTTAAAACAACAACCCAAAAGCCCTCAAGCAGTCAGCAACAAAACGGGGTCTGAATTTTAAAGGCGAAAGGTTATCTCTTTATCTTACAAGAAGACCCAAAACACATTGCTTGTCTGTATGTAAATCAATAAGATTTCAAAATTGCCCAAAACGGCAAGTTTACTGATATTGATATATCTGGTATAGGCCAATATTGGCTCTTATTTGTTGCCCACTCGCAAACATAACGCCAGCGGTGGAACCCTCCTTGAGGTTTTTAGAAAAAGGGAAGGATGATGGTTTATCATGGCATTTACCACACATAGAGTTGATTGGGTGGCCTGCCCAAGTAAATTAACAGACCCCTGGTATATTTTCTGACTCATATTTTTTTTTAATTTTTATTCTTTTAAATTTGTGGACAGTCCCTTCACTCTTATTTTGAAAGTTAAGTTTATGCTAACCTGCTAGGATTCCCATGTTGTGCCCCCACCTCCGCCACAAATGCATATCATTCTGTTTGCAGCACTTTGCTGACTATGCGAGTTGAGTTCCCTTCTGCTTTAGTGATGTAAACTGTGACCTTGTGTGCCTTACGGGTAACACGTCCCTGTGGTAGTAGATTCAAAACAGTTTTTCTTCAGACATTTCTGTGATCCTGAAATAGCTGGCTGTGGTTTGAAGGAGTGTTGGGGAAGACCTGTGCATCACTGTATTTGGGAGCTTTGATGGGGAAGTTGAAACTTTTGCATGGCTGTGGTTTGGATTATGTGGGGGAAGTTGAGACTTGTGCATGTGTGACCATACGCCTTAAGAGATTCCTCTCAGTATATTGGAAACACCAACAGTGATGTCACACTTTCTCTCATTTCCCTCTTGCTGAGCCTTTTCTGCATGTGCAACTCATTTACTTGAGGAAGAATAGTTTTAAATTAAATACATGCTGCTGTTGGGTTACCACCATTTTCTATATATTTCAAGCAAGTTAAACAACTAGTATATTAAATGATGAATGTTTTCACGCTATGGCTATACCACATATATTGTGTCAGATAATATTACGCAAGAGCAAGAGTTGTGCGTCAGCCTCTGATGACAATTTGGTGCCTAAACATGGGGCTACTTCAACAGCCTCCAACATCTTTGCAAAAGATACAAGAAAACTGAAAGAGGCAAACGTGTTTCACCACTTGAGGCAAAAACATAGTCGATATGCACTACGAGGCTACAAAGGAGATACTAGCAGCTGGTGATGTACCACCCAAATGGAAAACCATTTACAGCACTGCTGGAGCGATCACTAGTTAAGACAGGAAGAGCAAGTGGTGTTGTGAAACAAACTGAAGTAGTTACATGGTGGAAAAGCAGGACTTGACAGTGGGGGAGTCTGGCTAGGCCACTCCATGACCTTAATATGTGTCTTTAGCCCCTCCTTTGTTGCCTTGACAGAATGTTTTGGGTCATTGTCATGCTGGAAGACCCACCCACGACTCATCTTCAGTGTCCTGGCTGAGGGAAGGTGGTTCTTTTCCATGATTTTACAGTACATGGCCTTGTTCATTGGACCATCAATGAAGTGAAGTTGTCCTGTACCCTTGGCAGAAAAACATCCCCAAGCATAATGTTTCCACCTCTGTGCCTGACTGTGGGGATGGTGTTCTTTGCTTCATACTCAACATTTTTCTTCCTCCAAACACAGCAGGTCGAGTTGACGACCACACCACTTTCTCCTAAACCTTCTCTGAATAATTTAGATGTTCACTGGCAAACCTTAGACTGACCTTTAGATGTGGCCTCTTGATGCCAGGAGCGTCTGTAATTGATTGGCTGTGTGGCATACAGAAGACATTCTGTGGGAGCCCGAATTCTGGATGGGTTGTAGGGGATCAGCATCACGGGCTGCTTTTGTGCTTACATTTAACTTAGGCTGTGTCACTGGTGTTGCACCATAATACTGCTGCTGCTGCGGCACCACCTTTTAATAAATTCACACTTCAGATTAGGAAGTGTGTCATCAATGACAGCTCAGTGGGAAATGTCTATCATTTGCTTCCACTTGTGATTGCTGCTGCCTGCAAGCTGCAAGTGGAGCAAAAAAATTTTTTTCTACATTTCAGAAATCTTGTTACGGAAAACTTTCTTGAAATATCGTGATGTAATTTGAAGGCTACGTGGCCCATCCCGGTTTCACACACGAATGAATACCTTCCTGCACTTAGCTCAAATCAGGACACTCTGGATCAGAAACATTGGTTAAGGCGAGGGTGCTGAAGGGGTCGAAGCATACAGGAGCTGTAAAGTTGGTGACGATTTCACCGGACACCTACGTGTTCTGTTATCACATGGAAACAATCACTCTGACTTTGCACTGGATAAATGGCCTGTATTTGTATAGCGCTTTACTAGTCCCTAAGGACCCAAAAGCGCTTTACACATCCAGTCATCCACCCATTCACACACACACACACACTCACACACTGGTGTTGGCAAGCTACGTTGTAGCCACAGCCACCTTGGGGCGCACTGACAGAGGCGAGGCTGCCGGACACTGGCGCCACCGGGCCCTCTGACCACCACCGGGCAACGGGTGAAGTGTCTTGCCCAAGGACACAACGACCGAAACTGTCCAAGCCGGGGCTCGAACCGGCAACCTTCCGATTACAAGGCGAACTCCCAACTCTTGAGCCACGATCGCCCCACGATAGATTCTGATACACCCGTATGTAATTAAACTTAGACACAGTGATCACCTGACGGGTCTAAACAAAACAGCCAAAGAAATCAGGTTTTACCCTTGATATTAGGAGAGTGGTAACAGGAGGCTATTTTTCGCCTTCTGGGATCCTCTTATCTTTTTTTTTGGAGAATGTCTTGCGTCAGGCTCAACTACTTCCTTGACTTTAAATGAAGGCAGAAGTATTGATATCAGGGGATATGAATTTGTAGTCTTCTGCTGCTTGTGGAATGATCTGATCTAAGCTAGTTTAATGAAAGCAGGATGTTTTGCTGGGTCTGTTTGCATTCTGCTGACGCACTGTAATCACTGAATTAGCAAATGATTTGCTTCATTAGTTCTCAACAGGACAGTATTTTTACTCACTGTGGCTCGAAACTAGTTATAAACCACAATATGAGTAAAACCGGTGCTCAAATTCATATCTCCAAATTTGAGGGACCACCCCCACCCCCAAAAAAATGCTTTCAATAAGGGGGATTTATGTTTAGATCTTGCCATCATCGTATTTCTTTTCTCATCTTTAAAGTTTCGGTATATTCTCTTTTCCTCTGTCATGTGTGCACCAGCGCTTCAGCACTAATCGAGCCCCACTCATTTGAGCTTTAACATTCAAGTGAAAATAAACCTAAATGGTATGGAGCTGAGCAGTAGAATAGTGCACTTTACATGAGTTATTTACACATTATAAAGTGTACAAAAGAAGTTATGTTCAAGGGGTACAATGTGGTTTTGTGTGGGGAAAAATATTGCACACGAGGACTGCACTGAAATTCAAAACTGTTAGTTGGTGTCTTGTACATTTGAGCGTGCCTTACAAGAATCACCTCGTAATTCTTATTTATGGTTTTGACTTACAGGTTTCAAACGAGGAGCAGATCCAGGGATGCCTGAACCTACTTTCTTAAGGTAAGACGAATCGGTCTGAGATATGTGTAATAAAATAAAGCATCCTACTCCTAGATCCAAAGTCAAATAATACATCGGGGGGTTTTTTTTTGGGGGGGGGCGAACTCCTGACCAACAAGATTTATGTCCAGTCTCATGAAGTAGGGTCATTGTAGGGATTATTCATGTACACTTAGACCATGTACATAAGGATGAAAATACATTATATGTCAAAACAGTTCATTCTTTAAGTAAAACTGCCCATTTAACAAAGTTGAATGATAGCTTGAAGAGAAAAGGATGTGTGATGTCTTAATACCCGCCTTGGAATACTGATGTGAGGCTATTTTTAGTCCTGTAAGAATCTCTTATCTTTTTTATTTCTGTTTTTTTAATTTCTTTTTTTTTTTTTTTTAAGAACCTATTGCATCATCTGTTATCTCAGTATAGATAAACAGGAAAAAAGGTAACCTATATTTACCAGAAACTGAGCTGCTTGTTGCGCCTCCTCCGCCTCCCCAGTCTCAACAGCCCGTTGCTAATAATATCAGTGTGTTTGTTTTTACTTTATATAGAGATTTGATTTTGTTTAAATATGAGAACAAGCAAATAATTCAATATGAAATTATGACTTTAGTTAAGCTGTGGTCATTGTTTTCAATATTTTAGAAATTAACATGTACATTTAGTGTCTTTTTTAGCATGTATGACGATGCTGGTCAGGTACAGGGATGGCACTGAGAATAAGTGAAAAAAGCAACCTATGTCCAAGGAAGACTTTAAAAGACTTTCAAAAAACTTGGAGAACTGTTGCTCTACACCACTTAAAAAAGTTACAAGAAAGTCTGGCTGCTTGGAAGCAAAATATAAAGAAATGAGAGTCGGCACAAGACTTTTGCACCGTTCTGCAAAGCATTTAAACATGATGTACAAGTGGTATGATAGCAAAATTCTCTATTTTGCATTTTAGTGGATTATCTTAAAATCATGAGATGTAAATTTTTTTTGTTTGTTTTCCAGGACTTTAAAGCCCCTTTTCCATTAGTACCTACTCGGATCGACTCGGCACCGTTCGCCATGGTTTACAGGGTTTTCCATTAGGTCATAATACCTGGGTTTTTTTTAAGTACCTGCTTGGCCCAGGTTCCAACGATCCAAACACATATTAAAATGTGACATCATCAGACTGTATACCACCGATTGGCTGGTCAGCAGCGTCACTCGATGGAGTCTGACAAAAAGCCACGGACCGAGCAGTAGGTTTATTCTTGCCTCGACATCCACCTTTTAAATAGCCTTTGTTTTGCATGTTAATTACATCGCGGGACGCTTTGATGCGTTGCTGTGATGA
>NC_135187.1:20872055-20922055 GCF_041146795.1 Maylandia zebra
GGGATATGAAATTGTTAAATTACTTGAAATTTTTAGTTTCTGCTGGACAAGTCAAAATTTTAAGATATTAAATTGAAATTTTGAAATTCAATTTCTTCACTTTTTTTCTCTTTTTTGGTGGCACAAAAATTCTTCCATACAAAAGCCACCTGGTTCAATTTACAGAAGAACTAAATTGACTGTAGGAAGTATCATTATTTAATTTAATTTTAAATTAAATTTAAATTAAATTACATTTTAATTTGGTTTTGGGGTAAAGTACCCCTCTAATCTAAGCTGATGCACCATGCCATCCTTACTTACTTAAAATGAAAAAGGCTTTGCAGCTGCTTGTCTAGCTTCTCTACATTTTACAAAAAGGTGCAAGTACAGCAGACCAACAATGTATTTGTTATTTTCCTGGAGAATAGTTGTTAGGCCTATAAACTACTAATCTAGCCACTGGTCAAGTAAGTCAATCCATTGTACATCATATGTTTGAGATATTAGTATCTTGGTGTGTTTAAACCATCAAGGATATGCTGAATAATTTCCTTCAAGAAACAAACAACAAACATCTGCCTTAACATTTTGAAGTGTACATGAAATCTAAGCTAAAATGATATATCGGACTTTGCATTGCAACACCAAAAATAATTATGCACACTAGCAGCCACTTGATTTAAACTGTGAGATGTGATTAACTTTTCTGTGAGTGTGGAGCTGACTTCATTTAGGATAGTCAAAGCGATGAGGTAAGGGCAGGAAAGCAGTATATCAAGCAAATGAAAAAAGTAGCTTGAATCCTGCTGTTTTATTACATTTGAAATTCAAATGAAATATAAGTGCCTTTGCTCTTACATTAGGTTATTTCTAGGGTGCTTGTGTCATCACAAAGGTTAAACATGCCTGATTTAAGTGTAGGACTATCTATTCAAATAATAAAAGTTACTTCCTCCCACTGTTAGTCTGAGCTTAGCCAAGTGTCTAAATGAGTTATAAAATTAGGGAAAAGAACAGAAAGAGGTGCTTTATTTTAAAAAGTAATTTGTTTTGTGTTGAATAAGATGAAATTGTAGAGGCAGTGATGGTATCCTCCTTTCCCTCCCCCAGGGCTGACTGGATACGCCCCAGGGACAGGATGGGACGGACCTGACCAGCCTCCCATTCATCAGCCTTTCCCTCTGAGTGAACTCACAACATAAGTAAAACAAAACTGCGCTTTGCTGTTTTACATGCACAGAAAGCTTCCCTTGTGTATTTTATTGTGTTTACTAGCACGCATTATCTTTCTTGGCCGATGGCACAAAATCCCCTTATGCCATCATAGTTGCTTTTTAGTTTATTAAATGTTGCCTTTTTATTGCTAAATTAAGGGGTAACTTCACCTTAACACAGCTTTAAATTCAACTGGCAGTGAATAGGTTTGGGGGATTTTAGCTGCAATTTGCCTACTTTGCCTTATCATGGAGCCTTGCGCTGTTCGAAGTCCAGTAACGAAATACATGGAGCATCAAATATAAATACACGTGAAACTAAATGGCATTACTGCTGCTACATTTTTATTAACCTAATGAGGAAATGCCTTAAATCAGTCACGGAACTATTCACTGCCACTTTTTGTGGCGTTATGACGTGTATTTTGACCAAGTGGTGAGAAGGAAGAACGTTTCTGCGCACTCATCTGTTGCTTCAGTGTCTCCTTTTGAATTTCATGCCTTAAACTTTAAACTATTCTCTCACTCCTACTTTGAAACTATACTTGCTTACAACGTTTGAAACTTATGACGACCCCGAGCAAGAATGTTTGGAGAAGATGACAGCTGATGTCTGATTGGCCAGCGGATGCTTAGCGCCACTTCAAAGCCACGGGGAAGATACAACTACTACCAAAGCAGTCAGAGAGGAAAACAGACCGATCACGCAAGCTACCGAGAGCACACACAGACACTGACAGCAGAAGATATCACCGCACGGAGTCCATGGCTGCCACACTGCTTGGGGTGAGTTTGCATTTCGACGCAACTTTTGTTTTTCTCTGAATATTTTTTTATTTTAATTTTAATTTTTTGGCAAAAGCAAATTCTTAAAAGGGTCTGTCCATTTGCTTATTCGGTTAATATTTATTTTATTCCCTTTATCTCGTTTAAATGCCGCTGTTTATAATAAAAGTATCGTTATTTAAATTAACCGAGCTTTAGTTCTTTCCCCATCTACATTTTTAGCTTTCACAGCTTGCGCTATTGATGGCGAGTTGCTACGTCTAATGGAAAAGTTAAGCGATTTTTTAAAGATTATTTGCCCACCATAGTTAAAGTTTTATAAGTTACTAAGTTATCCCACCTGCTGTGATTTTGCTGGTTAAGTTAAAAAACAACAACAATGTAAGCTTCATTTGTGTTTTGCAGACTGTGTCCAACTCATTTGATTTACATGCTTCATTTTACGCGTGTTTTGCGCACATGGTTTCAGTGGCGTGCTGGCTATAAGTGCGTGCTTTGTGTTCCCGCAGGAGGAGCCACGGTTGGGCAGCACCCCGCTGGCCATGCTGGCCGAAACCTGCAGCAGGATTGGGGAGCCCAGCCCCTCGTGCTCCCCTACTGTTTCCGAGGGAGCCCCCGGACCCGTCAAAGGGTTCCATCCGTGGAGAAGGAGCTCGCAAGTCACCAGCAACTTGGGTACCTGCCTCACATCGTTTGGGGTTTCTTCTGGGACCTCCAGGAGTAGCAGGACCGGACTGAATGACGCCTCTAGCGCTTTCACTGTGACGGCTGCTACTTCTTCTTTAGGGAATGATTTTTCGATGTACCAGCCCGCTGTGCCACCGGACAACTGCGTTCCCAATTCCGCACACGCACAGCGGCCCGTGCTTCTGACCAAATTTCCCTCCTCGGTAGAAAGCATAGCCGGGATATATCCAAGGATGCATGCACATCCCTATGATCCATGGTTCAAACCCGTGGGGGATACTGGTAACGGGCCTCCTGCCTGGTGGGATATGGGCAGCAGCTGGGTGGACGCACAGAACACAGTCGGGTTACCCTCTCCTTTGAGCAGCTACACCAGTGACTACAGCTCTAACTTCAGCCCTGGTGCCTCTCAGCACCTGCTCCCCGCGGCGCAACATCTCTTCGACGGCTTCAGACCACCTGTTCCCGCAGCCTACACAGAGCCTCCGGTCACGGCGGCACCTCCTCTCACAGGTTCCCCAGTCGTTTCTTTGCCCCCATCCTCCCGCTCCTCCTCACGGCGCTACTCCGGTAGAACCACTTGTGACTGTCCAAACTGCCAAGAGGCGGAGAGCCTCGGCCAAGGGCGCACGAGTCCCCGGCGGAGGGGCTTGCACAGCTGCCACATCCCAGGTTGTGGTAAAGTTTACGGCAAAACTTCGCACCTGAAGGCCCACCTGCGCTGGCACACCGGGGAGAGGCCGTTTGTCTGCAACTGGCTTTTCTGCGGGAAACGCTTTACGCGCTCTGACGAGCTCCAGCGGCACCTGCGCACACACACCGGGGAGAAGCGATTCGAGTGCCCCCTCTGCCACAAACGATTCATGCGCTCTGACCATCTCAGCAAGCACGCAAGGACACACAGCCCGGAGGACGGCGGGGAGCCGGGGCTCACGAAGGGCACCAGCGACACGGACAATAGCGGCAGCCCGAGCCCTGGACTGAGACTGCACAGCACCGAGGGACAGAGAGCGGTGCAATAATCCACAGAGCTGAACCCGATGAATCCACACGTGGGTTGTTTGCTTTACAGCGTGCCGTGGACTCTAAAGAACTGAAACAGCACTTTATGGATCACTCTGCTTATACCTCATCTGTTATTTGTACCTTTCTATGAAAAATCTTTTACTCATCTGTCGTTTAGTTTTTGTTTTCTTTTTTAATTTCTCTATTGCCTAATTTATTCTCTTTTTTTAATATAAAAAAGGAAGAAAAACGAGCCTTTCATAATCCCCTTTTACTTCATTATTATAGTAATTAAATATATAAATTATAAAAAAGTTTGAGTGACTGCATTTCTATAATTTACTCGTGTTTGAAAGTCTGTGTTGCACTGGGATTAATAAATGGGGCAATTTTCAATTAAAAACAAACAAAACAACTATTCACATGCAATAATCTAAGTTTTGTTGTATATTACAATTTGCCTCAGAAACAAAGTCTTAGTTTTCAGTTTGCAGTGATTATATATAAAACCATAAAAAAATACATACATAACAATTCTATTTTTTTTAATTTAACAATTTTATTCTATTTAAGTAGGCACATCTGCACATCTGCACCTTTAGATACAAAGAGTTCTGTAGTCAGTGACGTCAGCTGCTGCTTTATGGGGGGGAAAAATCTGCTTTAAGTTTTTTGTTTCAATGATGAAAAGACGTTGCTATTAAAAAATGCTGTAAAGAGTAGGAGACTTGGAGTGAATACTCACAGTGAGCTTTAAACACAGTTGTGTAGGTGGAGATCTCCACCTAGTGTTCAGTTTATGCAGTCAGCAGCTGCTTGGATCACATGGGCTTGGACTGTAATATTGAATGCAGGTCCTGGTTATGCAGCAATCTTTTGTTGCACCAATAAAATAAATTAAAATGTAAAAATCTTTGGCACATCTACACAAATATATTTAAACAAACAGATATTAAAAACGTGTAGTGAGTTGTATACATGCTTCAATTCTGATGTTGGTCTTCAGGGACTGTCATGGTTGAATATTAAAAAAGTTTTTGCCTATTTTTCATTAAAAAAAAATGTACATGAAATTTTGGGCCACAGGGCCTAAATAAATACAACTAAATAGAATAACTATAAATTAATAAAACACAGTTCAAGAAACAGTTTAAAAACTCTTGCACATTTTTATTGGAATGAAAACAGTCATGCTACACATGAATCGACAGCAAAACTACAGAGAAAGTGCTGTTGTCACTCCGAACATAATGCCCGGTAAGATGAGATGATTAATACCTTATTGCTGAATTCATTTCAGTTTTAGAAACAGAGACAGCTCACAGTATTCACTACCTATTTACCGCTACTCAAATATAGCATAACAAATCAAATAAACATAAAAAATATAATAGAATCATAATAAATATTCATTAGTGTTCCGAGGTTACAGTAAAACAGAGCAGCTAATGCTGTAAACAACATGTTAAAAAAAAAGAGGAACAGGAGTGGGCAAGCAAAGTCTCTCAACAAGTCACGAAACTGGCACTCTGGTTTCAGAGGATCTAATCCTTTAAATTTGCTGAAGAGTGAAGTTCCACCTCTGATCTCAGTACCTTTGGAGCAGATTTGTGTATTAGTCTATACTTGTGAAACAGCAGGTAAATGCAGACATTATTCTGATACAGAGTTCACATTCTCAGGCTTTTGATGATACAACTGCCATTATGTCAGTATGTAAAATATAAATCTATATCCATTGTCATTCCAGTGTTCCAGTGGAGCTAATCCACTCCTCCAGTGAATTAGCTTTAAACACACTTAGGTACCTTTAATGCCTAGAGATCCCACACTTTTCAGTAGTAAAATGCAATTGTTCTAGTGCAAGTCTAACCAGATTATTAACAAAAGACAATCAAATGAAAGTATTCTTGCTTGTCATTACACAATGCCATGATATAACACTAATTTGCAATGCAGCCGATGTTAACAGAAATAAAAACATTAAACGACAAGATTCGCCATGCGTGACTAAAATGTAATCGCAATAAAATAAAAGCAAGCTGCTTAGTCACTTGGTGTATGCAAGGCAACACAGCTGAGGTCAGTAATGTGTGTTATTTGAAAGAAAATGTCGTACATTACACTGACCACATGGGGGCAGACTAAGACAGGGAGACAGTACTGTCGGATCATTGTAGTCTGGCACAGTCACATGATTTTTTTTTTTTTATTAATATGTAGTGTTGTCACTATCAAATAAATAGAAAGCATATGTGCACCTGCACCACACACACTCACACATGCACACTCACACATGCACACTTACTCATGCTAGAGTAGTGCATGGCTAAAAAGCGCGGAGTGATCAACTTTCACCCTGTAAAGGTGAAGTAGCTTCCCTGCTCCTACAAAAGGAGGAGAAGAGGTGGGGAATTTGTGCTCTTCGTCTTCATCTCCAGGATTCCCAGGATACTGGCCGCGTCAGTCACACAGTCAATAAAAGTTTGGTCAGTTCGATTAACAAATAAAATCCCGTGGAGGTTTCATAGTTTACTTCGCTTGAGTCTCTACGTACTACGTACCGCTGGTTAAAGTTTTATGAAGGTTAGGAGGCAGAAAAGAAGCCTTGAGTCCAGCTTTGCTTCTATATGTCTCTACTGCCTTTGTTATGACCTTTTATTGCCAGGGGTCACCCAGGGGCATCTTAGAAACCTGAATGTGCATTTCCACAGGGCGATCAGGTGGATGGTCCCTCCTGTAGGTGACAGTCTTCTCATTGGTTGTAGGAATGTATGACAGATCCTGGTGGGGAAGGGGAGGGGGCAACAGAAATATGCAGTCAGTAATATTGGAGTCTGAGATGAACACAGATCCTCACTTCAGAAGACTTCTTCACTATTAGTCCAAAATACTACATACTACGGTTCCCATAATGCTTTACAAGTTGCCTTTTCCCCCCACATGACTCCTACATGTCATGTGTGACAGATGTTTCCGTGGTTACAGCTTGTGAGTGTTCATATTAGTGGAGAACTCAAAGTGTTAGTCTGTTTAATTGTGATTTATTTCTGGTAAAGATTTGTTGGTGAAGCCAAGATTATGAGTTAAGGGTCATTTTCACAGTCCTTTTGGAGCCTTTACAGGTACACAGAGGATCTTAACCTCTTAACAGCCACCAGGTCACTGGGTTTGGTTAATGTCCTCCCCTTTTTATAGCATTTTCACCTGCTTCAAACACCCACGTGGAAAAGCTTTTAACAGAAACTCTGTGGCTTTATTTGAAATCTAAATGCGTCCCCTATTTACTGAAAGTTCAGCATGTGGCTAAACATGCTAAACTTAACCCTTGGTGGATATTAGGCAGGTAAACTCAAAGTCTATGTGGCCTTTCCCATGACTGAGAAGTGAAGAGTAAGTCTTTGTTACTCAAAAGCAAAACTTCCCCCTGACAGTAAAATGTCATAAAAAAAAAAATCAGCAAAGAACTGTAAATGTTAACCAGACAGATGGTCCTGATTCTTAAACACAGTCCACAATCGTCAGTATCATTAAGATGATCTGCAGCAGTGCCATAAACAGGAACCCCCCTCGCCACCCCTAACCAGTAACCATTGCTAAGAAATTCCCATCTTCCTCTTCTCCAAAGTGCTGTATGTCATTATAAGGTCAGAAAGCTGGAAACTGTAGCTGCTGAGCTGGGAGTTGGGAGGAAATGTAA
Source organism: Maylandia zebra (assembly GCF_041146795.1). NCBI lineage: Eukaryota > Metazoa > Chordata > Actinopteri > Cichliformes > Cichlidae > Maylandia > Maylandia zebra. The sequence continues at coordinate 20,879,430 of NC_135187.1, forward strand.
AACACAGCTGTACCTCTAAGAGCACACTCACATTCCTCACTGCTGGTTTCAGCTGCCGGTACTACTTCACATAAATATCCTAATGAACCTTTGCTGCTCAGGGCTCCAGGGACACTTTGGCTCTCATTTAAAATCAGACAGCACTGAGAAATTCCTCAAGGATATCAGAGAGCTAACCTTTCCAGTGCAATGGTACCCTGCATCTTCAACAGTGCCCCCTGGTGACCACCGCCTCTTCTGCAGCAACAGCCGGGACACGGCCACAACCACCAGCCCGCACAACACGGTCAGGGCGCACACGCTCAAGAAAGTTCTCACCAGCCGAAGGCTGCTGCTGACACAGTCTGTAGACACATACACATAAACGCACTCAGTTTTACTGTGCAGAGCTATAACATTGTATTGTTCACTGATGGGGACAAAAGTTTGGAGTATTTTTGATCAAAATCATCTTTGAGCAACATGAAAGTACAGATTAAATAAAACTAAAAGTACAGATTCAGCAATATGAAACTGTGAAGAGCTAATCAGGTATATTTCAGTGGCTCTAAACCCAGGTGTAGGCTGGGTATGGTATGTTTTGGATGTAAACGTTGGACTTGCATGAATGAATTTGAATAAAAGTTACTAAAAGAGGAAAGAGACTGCCCACTGAAAAACAGGGGAGACAAAAAGGCAGTACAAAGCAGAGCTACTCATTTAAATGACATATGACACACACACACACAGAGCTCGCTCGGCGGCAGCTGTACCACTATTGCGGTACTGAACAGTCAGCTGGCTGTGTATCTGCTGGGGAGCATGTGTGGATGACGGGCTGATTGCTCGACACAAAGAGCCCAAAGATTGCTCTGACATTTTGTAACAGAGTTACCATAGAGACCTGGCTCCTGCTGCACCCGGGAGGAGTGGGTGTGAGCAGGAAGAGTGTCCCGTTGGGTGTGGGGGGTGGGGGGGTGGTTGGAGGGAAGCTTGAGGGGATAGGGGGAGATGGGGGGGAGATGCACAATAAGCAGTGCTGTTCCAAAAATTGGAAAAGGGTGGGGTGTAAGGGTGGCGGGGTGATCTGTAACACTTAGATGTGCAATAATAATGTGTGCGAGACTGAGGGCAAATGTGAACTGTGAGGAGGTGTGTGTGTGTGTGTGTTTGTGGATGATTGAAAAGAAAAAATCCATAAAGTGAGATGGAAACTGAGGGGAAATCTAAATTACAGCTGTAACACTGACAGCAGGCTTGCTGACTCAAATACACCAGGGTGCACTAGTGCAGCAGAGGTATCAACGGATATCACCCCAAGTTAAAGCGTGTGTGTGTGAGTTTTGACTTCATACCTGGTCTTGTGCTAATAAGAAGCTGAGCCTGACCAGACTTCGAGCTGGTCTGAAAGCGATAGCTGTTGCGACAGCTGTCGTTACTGATGTACATGCAGTGAATCCACGTCTCCCCTGCTTGACCTGAAAATACAGCCAGAGAGAGAGAGGGAGCAGTGAGACCCAGACATAGATCCAAGATCCAGAACAAATCCTGGAGGGTTAGTTTAAACAAAAAAATTGATCAGAGTGGTGCTGCTGCAGAGCTGCACTGTTTTAAAGCTTCTCTTGTTTCAATCAAATTGAATTCAGGTTTGTTTATATAGTGCCAAATCACACAACAACAGTCGCCTCAAGGTGCTTTACACGGTACCCTACAGAATTCTGCAGAAAACCCCAGCAATCAAGTGACCTGCCTGTGAGCGAGCACTTTGTGGTAGGAAGGAAAAACTCCCTTTTAACAGGAAGAAACCTCCAGCAGAATCAGGCATAGGGAGGGGCAGCCATCTGCCTTGATGGGTGGGGGTTGTGAAGGGAAAGAGAAGAGAAGAAACAGAAGCAAAAAGAAAAAGAGAGCATAGGGAGACAAAACACAGACTAAGGGAGAGAGAAGACACAAATGTGATGAATTTAATGCTGCTGCAGCGGTATATAAACACATGGGGAGTGAAAAGAAGAGAGTGGAGAAGAAGTGCTCAGTGCATAACAATGTATGACATGAAGGCAACCTTATTTTAGTAAAACCAAATTAAGTAATTGAAGATCTGTGTGCAATGAGAATCTGACTATACAAATCCTCTCAGTAATCTGGGGTCTTGATTCTCGAATAGTGACCAACTGTTAGACAAAGCATTTTGAAGCTAAAGAAACTGATTTTTTAGGAGTCAGTGGAGAACAAAACTGAGCTAAAAGGTCAGTGAATAGTAGGCTTACACTCATCAGGTGGTCAGAAATGCAACTCTAACTGTATATGAAAAAGAATGTGATGTAGAGGCAGTCTTTTTAGTGGCCAGCAGGGGGTGGCATCTCTGGTTGCAAAACGAGGTCAGGAGACATAGTTATCTATGGGAAACCCAACTTTCCACTTCTTTTATGACTTCAGCAAATGCTTGCCTTGTGAGTTTATGGCCCCTGAAGACAGTTTTAAGTCATACTTAATAAAACATGGTGTTCTTTTTTCATTTCATTCATTTTCAATGATTGTATTATTTAAGGTATAATAGGTGTTAAAACAGGATGTGGTTTAGTTCGGGGCTACCTTGTGATTGACATGTTGCTATCATGCAGTATGCTCAGCTCTCAGTGAAATCCATCTGTCGCTCTGCTTCTAAATAACCAAATGGCTTTGGCTCAAAAATGCAGGCAATAAACTGCCAACATGTGCAACAGCACTTCGTGTAACTTGTCAATGTTGCTTTTATAGATTGCCAAACTTAGCAAAAAAAGATGAATACAAGCAGCTCTAAGGGTTGCTTGTTAAATAGTAAATACAAAGTAATATATTTCAAACCCAAGAGCAAATTCAAACTGAGCCAAGGCTTTTATTAAAAACAGCTAAATCTGTCGTAGCTTCAATTAAAGAAAAAAACCTTTTTAGTGTCCACAAAACTACAAATATGTAAACCTGAACCTGGAGGTTTGTTCCTGTTAAAGGGGAGTTTTTCTTTCCCGCTGTCGCCAAGTGTTCGCTCATATGGGGTCATATGATGGGGTTTTCTCTCTATTATTTACTTCGAGGCAACAGTCGTTGTGATTTGGTGCGATATAAATAAAATTGAATTGAATCACACCAGCTCTACCTGACATGTCATCCATGTAGCCGACCAGCGGTGCACAGGTGTGGTTGCACTGTCCCGCCTCTTCTTGGGTCAGACCATGAGAAAGGTGGCAGCCCACACACGTCCTAAGAGGCAAAGCAACGCAAACAGAAATAACAAATCACTACAGTTTCAACTTCAAGCATACAGCTCGATCTGTCGGAGCTCCCATCGTGCTTTGCGGTACTAAATATAAGTCGCTAATTACCAGTATGATTGGCAGGTGCTTTGGCACGCAGGGCAACGCTCGCAGAAGTCTCCGGAGTGTTGGGGGTCGTCGCACACGCACTTACCACACACACACTTCCCTCTCCCGCTGCAAAGCAAGCCATTTGATGACTGGCAGGTTGCTGTGGAGACGGGACAGTTGCAGCTATCGCCTGTCCATCCATCCTCACACACACATTCACCTAGCACACACACACCCCGACCTGAGAGACAGGAGAGAGATGAGAGGAAAAGGCATTAGAGAAGTTAACGAAGAAAAATCGTGCACTAGTCATCTTGACATTAGCAGTATCACTATGAACTAATTTTCAGAGTGTGCCCCTCTTACTTCCACACAGCAGCCCTCCTTCGTAAGGGCAGGAGAAGTCGTCTAATTCGCAGTATTTCCCGTACACTGCACCGAGCCTGCTCTGCTCACAAACACACTTCCCACATTCGCACACTCCGCGGCCACTGCAGACCACATCAGACCCATCTGCTTTGCAGTTCTTGTTTGAATCCGAGTCCTTCATCATCCCGTAGTTCGGCCTCTCCTCCTGATTGTTGCCATTTTGGGTCTGTTTGCATGGTGACGCGTTGGCATCACGGCACTGTCCCGCCGGTCCACATGTGCACTGACATTTAGAGCGGATCCTCACAACAGTGGATTCGTTGTAACCCACGGGACGGACCATGACTGTCACATCTTCATCTTTACCGTCATCAGGACAGGAGTGCTGGCCAATTGTGATATTGAAGTAGACCTGCGTAAAACAAATATGTTTATAAAGAGCAGCAGGGGATGTTGAAAGAGGGATAGAGCTGTGTTCTAGTTGTATATTTATGTGGGCGGCAAGGTCAGTTGGTCATCTGGTGCACCACCATGGCCCAGTTCAAAAAGAACTACCGTAATATTTTATGCTATGAACCTCATCGATTTAGTGATAGAGCGTCTTGTTTGCCTAGCAACAGCAGGTAGAAATTCCAGTTTCTTCACTACTTTTGTTCACGACTAAATGACCACATCTCATGCCATCCTCATTAGTTAACATGCTAAACTCAGGCCCTCAGTATTGTTGTAAGCATGCTGACATAGACATTTACATCAGAGAGACTATCTTAAACATCCTCTACACTTACACAGCGATGTGGATTATACAGAAATCATTTTTCTGCACCAAACTGAGGCTGTAAATCTAAATAATCTAATAATAATCTAATCTAATAAGCCAAATCTGGCTGCATGATTACAGAAATCCCTAACAGCTCAAACAGTTGGACAGGAAAATGGATTCTTAGGCTGAATTTGAACAATTATTCTGTTGGCTGATGTGGAAAGTTGCGCATGCCAAAGCTTTGAGTTCACAGTCAGCCTTTCTATTGATTTTTATCTCCATTCTGGTAATTGTTTCCATAATTCGTCTCTAATCCACCCACAGATTAAAAGGCCTGAGTTTCTTTGTACAGTGGAGTAACTCTGTAGAGCAGTGATTTAGTATGCCGAGGTTCAATAAAAGTTTAGAACCCCAAAATGTGATGAAAGAAGTCTCGCAGGAAGCTAAGGGGAGTAAAATCATTCCCAAATGCACTGAAGATGCTATAATTAGTGCCAAAGCAAAGGTCTCTTTGGCTGCTACAGCTACAGTAACCTCTGATAAAGTCATGCTGCTTAAGTAGAAAAACTACCGTGCACAGCTGAGAAATATCAAAAAGTGCTCTCGGCACTGGTGAAGGTTTCTTTTTCTCTGCTGGATAACAGAACAGGTATTAAGGAGTACAAGTCCAATGACCTCATTCTAAATATAAATGTCCTATTTGTCTGTATCGAGGCTCTCGTGTTAGGTGAGGTAGGGATTTCTGGAGGAAAAGGTCGCGAAATCACATGGAAATGTTTTCCTCTTAAATACAGTCCGTGTAATCCGCTCAGCTCGGATTATTTACCAAATCTTCTCTGTCACGTAAAGCTCTCAGTGCGAGGGCGTTTGTGTATGTCAGGGTAATCTGATACAACTAATATATGCCTTGTGACATCTCTGGTGGCTCTGACGCTGCTGGGTGTTTACCGTCTGGTCGGGCTGCACCCCCGTGCAACTGTGCTCTGCAGCAGTGGATCCATCGGGGCAGAGAGGAGTTACAGACACCCAGTACCTGCTGACCGCCTTGTCCTCCACCGACACGGACACCACCACCTCTGATAACAACCTCTGGGCACATCGAAAACAGAGAGACAAGCAGCATTACACTGAGAGCCTGATATAAAGAAACTTATCATAGCTTACTGTGCTGACTACAAAGCAATGTAGGTTAAGATAAAAGGGAATGCTAGGAACAGCTTGAAATTTTAATGAACGTAATCTGTGTGAGTGAACAGCAATGACGAAAGAAAGGGGGGGAAAAGAGGCTCATTAATCAAAGTTGTCACATGTTGCCTGAAAGCCCTTACTGTCACCCTCTCTTTCTTCCTGAAATACAGGGATTTATGGGAACAAGGAGGTGGGGCCGAAAATAGCATCTTTATGTCCCTCTCTGATTAGGACACATGGTTTCTGTGGGGATCTGATAGCCATTATAATGCCAGCTTCTGTTCAGGCGGCGCTGTTTGTGTATGTGTGTGTGTTTCGGCACGTATGCGTGGCTGCGCACCCGATTCTGTGGATTCGGCAGATTCTCGAAGCAAACAATGGAGCGCTGTGCCTGAGGCAAGATTATACTCTGCCAACAGAATTAATCCCGTGGAGAGTCTCACTCACCCACACACACACATACAAAACCTAACCTTCCGTAACCTCAAGTTCTCGTCCGTGTTGTTTCCTGTTGTTGTTTTTCTTTCTTCAGGCTTTAGGTCTCTCCCCATCATCAATTTTCCCCAAACTTAAGCACTTTAAGTTTGAGATCATTTAAGATTTTTCTTGCATTCCCCGTTTTCAAACTTCAACTTCTGGGGTACACATAAACAGGACGCACTTTTCAAACAGGACATGCGCTATTACTCAGTCCGCATGATTCAACAAGTCAAGGAGAACAACAAAAGTTTGTGTTGCTTCAGCAGACCGGCAGCAAACTTTGTCTCAACATTTCTGAGCCAGGAATGTGTGGGGTTGTGATTCCAGCTCTCACAGTGCTGCTCTTCTCGTCTCTCCCACCTTTCACTTGTTCCCGTCTTTGTCCAAAGAATGAATAAGACGCTACAAAGAGGACAAAGAGCCTACGAGGGGAGGTGTAGCTGAGTGCTTTGTACCTTGTATGCATCCACCACCAGGTCAATGAGATTCGGAGCCTGGAAGAGGCCTAATTTTCCCAGGTAGGAGCCAGGTAGCAGATGTATCAGCTCCTGGAAAAGGAAAGGGAGACGAGAGTAGAAAAAAACGTAATGCTTTTAAAAATCTTCCCCTCTCAAATGTGCTCCTGAAATGAGCAAGATATGTATGAGTCAGAATCTGTGGCTGATTGTATGCCTTCTCAGTATATTACTAAGTGCACGTGTAGGGGCACATTACCTCATACCACTGGTATTGCTGCTTTTCCACAGCAAAGATGGAGTAGATATGGTTTTCAAGGAGCTTATCAGACAACTGACCCAAACTGGGATGATCCTGAAAAGCAAAGTAAACCTCCTGTCACCTCAAAGCCTGTAGTAATTCATCTGGTCCACATTAAAGTGAGATTATGTGAGCTTAAAGTTTGATGCTTTAGCTTTTGCAAGTTTCCTCACCATCCTGGTGCTGCCTTTGTAGACGTTGTCCTCCAGGTGACACAGACCATCGTGTGGCACGACGATCCCTGCCAGCCGGCTATCCAGGGCGAGGTGAGAAGGCTGGTCGGTCATCAGGAGCAACAGACGCTTTGCCTCTGGTCTCCAACCAACAGCCCTCTAAAATGCAGAAGGAAGGCAACGTGCAATGTTATTTTTGGCCATTAATTTAGCAAAACTTACATATTTTCATCCTAATACCAAAAAAATTCAAACACAAGCAGAGATCTATTGAACGTCTCTACAGCCTGTTTTTGCAGAGTGGTTTTTGTTATTCCTTTAAATCATGACGGAGTGATGTGGAAAAATGTGCATGCATCACATTTTAAGGATTTACAAGTGTGGGAAAAAATGCAAGGCGAAACATTTTACACATGTGAACTGGATTATTTTCGGTGATGATCAGGCTTTTCTGTAATGTCCAATTAAATAAAGAACCGGGAGTCTCGATTTTTATGTCTGTGACTCATACAGTGACTCCTTTCTCTCAGCGTGAGAAAATGGGCCAGTGTGCACGTGTGTGTGTATTTAGGGAAACCTAGTGAGTAGGCCTGGCATAATGGAGTCTATTTCTAGACTGATGACCACTGTGGTGTTTCTCTCCGACATGGCTACTCAGGGGCCCCCTGCATGGTGTGACACATAACCCCCACAGAAGCTGTAATGTAAGCAACTGTGAATCTCAGTGTGTGTGTCTGCCATACCCCACATGTGGAGTTAATACTTAGTGGGATTCCTGTGGCAATATGCATTGCTTTCAGGGTGCCACTATTTTTCCAGAAAAGAGTAAACGCTTCTTTTACATTTGCAGATTTAACACCTACTTACAATTAGAAAACACCCCTTAGATTTACATATACAGCGTCTACTCTACCACTTGGCTGGGATGGAATCAGGGTCAATATAATTTGGCTTTTTAAGAATTCACTAAAGAAACTGTGTAAAGTAGAGGAAATTAATCATCCATTCTCTTCTGTTTATTCTTATCAGAGTCGTGGTGGTGGATAGACTATCTATCTAGTCTATCTACCATAGGGCGAGAGGCGGGATACACCAAGTCGCCAATTCGACACAGGGCTAAATTAATCAACATTAATCAAAAATATATAAATATATAATAAATAAGTCACTGCATAAATATTCAAACCCTTTAAAGTAACTGAACTAATTCAACAGAGCTCCAGCCAATTGTAGTTTCACAGTTAATGAAGTGCAGATTACCAAAGTGCAGTGAATGTGTCTCAAGTGACTGTAGTATAAAGACACCTGTGTGTGAAAGATTCAGTCAAGGTTAATCGGTATTCCTGGCAACAATTACACCATGAGGACAGAAGAACGCTCCAAGCAAGTCGGGGAAAAGATTAGGAAAACTATAGGTCAGCGTACAAGTCACTGAAAATCCCCTGGAGTTCAGTTAAATTCGTCATCACTGGAAGAAAAAGCACATGTGTAAATCTGCCTAAAGCAGGCCGTCCTCACAAACAGTGACTGTGTGAGAAGGACACCAGTAAGGTGGGGGCCACGAAGACACCTATGACTACTCTGAAGGAGTTAAAAGCTTCAGCACCTGAGATGTTGCTCAGGCTTTATGGAAGAGAGGGGATAAGTTCATCTAAAAGCATGTGGGAGTCTGGGGTCTCTAGTCTGATGAGACCAAAATCAACTTTTTAAGTCATCACACTAGACACTTTGTTAAGGTAGCAACAGACATTCTATATATTTTGGCAAACACACCATCTCTGGCAAAACATAAAATGAATACAGCAATGATAGATAAATCCTGAAAGACCATCTGATTCAGTCTCCAAGAGAATTCCAACCTAATACGCGAACCTAAGACGCAAAGCATTCAGGCACGAGCTAGACGGAAATGGTTTAAAGTCAACAAGGTGAGTGTTTTGGAGTGGTTGAATCGAAGCCCAGAGCTCAAGCCAATGGAGAATTTGTTGTTGGACTTGAAAAGCACTGTTCATGCCTGACCCTGTGCAACCTGACAGAGCTTGAGGAGTTTTGCAAAGAGGAGTGGTGTACAATTGCAGTGTCCAGATGTGCCACCATGACTCAGACCTGTCCACACAGACTCAGTGCTGTGACAGCATCCAAAGGTGAATTTACCAAATAATGACTTGAATTAAGAGGAGCTTGTTATTAAAACACATTTCAAAAGCCAGAAGTCTCAGTGGTATGTAGTGAGCATTAGGGTAACTTGCACTGTGGAGGCAATATAGACAGGCTATGGAGTGACACATGTTGCCATGTAGATGATATTGTTTTAGGGAAGCCTTTGATTATTTCTGCAACCTAAACTAATACATCTGATGGATTATAGCAACAACAATTATGAGAATGCAGGGTTGAGCCGGCACAATCGAGTAAGGGTGGAAAAACTACATTAATTGGTCCTGTGCTGTTAAAACACATCACTATACGTCACTAACAGCCTCTGAGGGAGTTTTATATGCATTCATGTACGCAAACTACATATGAACAAATGCCCACCTGGCAGACCGCAGCTTGCAGCATGGCATCTAGTCCTCCTTCAGGTGTGTCCATGTTTCCAGAGATGCGCTGGCGCTTGATCACCCGCGTAAACTCGCTCATATTGCTTGTCATGCTAAGGACATGGTGGAAGCCGTGGGCTGGTCGACAGCGTATTTCAAAATCACTTGTGAGAGACAAAAAATAAATAAATAAATTAAAAAATGAGGTCCTGTTTGCAAGATTTGGAACTGCAGAGCTATTTGTTATATGCTCAGCTTATCCTGATGACAATGTTCCCCCAAGCAACTAAAAAGCTAAATTATGCATCTTTGTATATATTTTTTACATGATCACTGAAATGATGACATCCCTCTTCGAGTGTATCATTGTATCTGCCGACTCTAGCTAACAAATGATCTTACCTGCAGGGATTGTGGATCTTCGAAGGATGAACGTTGATGTAAGGAGAAACAGGCTTGTCCACAAATGAGCCAAAACCCAGCCAAAGGTCTGAGGAGTGCTCCGTCATACGAAGGGACAGAGCTACACCCACCGTCTTCAGCTGTGCAGCACGCAGAAAGCAGGTTGGAGAGGTAGAACAAGGACAGGTAAAGAGCAGCAGGCGAGAAGGGAAGAGCAAAAGAAGGAGGCGTGCAAGAGGATATAAAATAAGAAGATTTGGAAGATGATCCAGAATAAATCAGGCACAATAGACAAAAAAAGAAGCTGATTTACTTCCCATTTCCTCTGCTTCATTTAAAAAAAAGTTTAATCTGTAGTAGTTATAAAGTCAGTGTCCATCTCACTGGGCCTACTTACTGTTTATAGATCCTGGTGAGACTTCTCATTTATGCAAGCCTTGACTTAATTATGTTTTTACACAGCAAATAGTCCTTGCAGCTATATTTATATATAGAACCTTCAAGAAGAAGGCGTGGAACAAATCCTCACTGACTCACTGAGCAGCAGAGTGACAGACAAGCATTTTCAAACCTACTTGATCAAGGTTTTCCTGCATAGAAGCCGATACATCCACCAGGTAGTACAGGTCCACGGGATAACGCTCCAGCTGCTTCACCGACACTATGAAACTGGCCGCTGAACCTAGAAACAAACACACACGCACAACATAAACTGCAATGAGCAAAAGTTCAAAAATACTGCATGGTGCACTGCAGCACCAGCATCTACGTGAAGCAGAGATGCAGTGAAACATTTGTTAGGTAGAGGTTGGCTGAACTGTCCGGACTGCAAGGCATCTTCCCTTTACTCTCACTTTGCTGCTCATCTATATATATATGTGTGTAATTACGAGGAAGGACAGCGATTTCAGTGGAAGGGGACTAACTGCACTGCTATTCGCAGCAGCCGAACCAGCTACCAAAAGCTCAGAATACAACACACACACTCACACTGGGACTGTGACTTCATCTAGTGCTTAGGGCACCATTTCTCCACAATGATGCCTTTATTATAGTTTTTTTTCCTGAAGGCTTAAACACTAACAGTGATTCTTGAAGCACCCATCTCGGAAACTGTTAACACTTTTAGTCAGTGGAAATTTGAACACCCACCGCTTGGTGCTGTATGCTCCCATACGGCGCTGCAGGCAGTACTCGCTGTGCTGCTGAGCTACTAAATACAGCACCGCATGTGATGTGGATGAGGTCTTATGGCCTGATCCTTAAAGAAGGTGAGATTTTTCACATTTTGTTCCTTTTCTTTCCCGCAAGAACATTCTTATTTTCTGATATTGCACTGGTGTTCAGCACATTCACAAACTGCCCTGCTGGGCACACAAAATAATACACTATCGCTGCAATGGTGTGTTTTCTGCATACTGAACACATTATTAAGAGAGTCTGATCGTTTTTACGCCCAACCCAAGTTATCACGTCATCTACCTGGTCTGAGGGTGATGCTGATGTCTCTTGGGGAAACTTGTGTGCTGCTGATGGTGGCGTTGACCTCCACCTTAACCTCTGACTGCTCCATGAACTCCAGTGCACAGCCCCTCCTGAGCAGGTTAACTGGCAAGTCACAGCGCTGACTTAGCCCCGCCCCATCTAGAAAGCCCTACAGGTGAAAACATAAAGTTCAAAATGGTCAGTTTGCCCTTCATTCAAAATATGCTGGTTTTAAAATCCAACCCTGTATCTAAAACGAGTTAGGATGATGTAAGGAAGAGGGCTTCCTTACTAGTATAATTTGTATTGTGGTAACTTGCACACTTTAGAAGCACCTTTGCACTTTATTAAAAGCACTTTATTGAGCACTGCACTTTAAGGATAGACTTGCACATCAATAACCATTTGCACACAAGAGGTTTAATTATTTATTGAATATTTATTGAGTTATTTAATAATTAGCAGGTGGCCTTTTGCTCCAGGTCCTGCACAGCTGCTCCTCACTGAGAAGTGTGGTGGTTGTCTGTGAGGAAAGGTTGTTACTGGGAGCAAATAAGGTCTACTGCCAAGTAAAACTTAAGCAAGTGTGTGTGTTTAAAGTCTACAGGTAAAAGTGTTGGTGCAAAGACCTTTTCTGTGTCCTCTCCAGGGTGTTTGGGCAAATATTTCCCCAGTGGTCCAGACATTTAAAGGTTCCAGGAGAGGCCATGGGTTAAGGAGGTGTGAGAAATCTCTATACATGGGTTTTTGGTGGTTTTTTAATAGGGTTAAGGTATAAGGTTAAAATATAACATATTTAATTATCAGAGAATGATAAAATGTATTTATTTATTAACTCAGATTGTGTATTGTATATAGAAGGTGGAATGCTACAATTTGGTAAACTCACCTGGGAGTAAATAATGGTTTAGTCCTAAACAGCTGAGAGTATTTAAAGCTGCCATTTGTCATTAGACAAGAGATTGTTGTTGCTGTTGGAAAGCTTGATCTACCACTAACTGTCATGGCGTTAGATACATGTGGGCAAATAAACACCTCTTGCTTCCACCATACTTTGTCTCAGTCTTCACCTTCACTGTAAATTCATCTGCAAAAGCTTCGTCACAGGTGATGTGGGAATGGACGGATGAGCAAATAATTTAAACGTGTCCTTGAAAACAGCAAAAACATAATACAACCTGAAACGTCATTGTTTTTGTTCCAAAAAGCAAATTCACTTCCAACAAAACGCTAACAACACTTTAGGTAAAAATGTCTCCAAAAGGTGACAGAGGACTCATTTTGCATTATCTTGACGAATTAAGCAAAGCCTTCTTTTATTAAACAACAATGAGAGCACATGTGACTTCAAAGCCTGTAATATTGAATATTAACGGTGCCTTTGCACATGTAAGTCACTCACGACATGTGCGCTAATGAATACAAATAACAGATGGCGGGGGTTGAGATGGTCTGTCTCTTCTTCAGCCCACAGGAGGCGGCGTCCTTGATTTCCAAAAGGACTTTTGTTTGGTCAATTTTGCACCCTCCTAAATGAGCTTGGGCCCACCCATTGTAACTGTATTTCTGCATCTTGTATAAATCCTTTTTTCTCCTCTTCATTGTGGATAAGTGTGCATACATTGACGGTCTGTTTGTTGGCTGACGTTGGTTTTAAAAGTGCTCCAAAAGCCATTCAGTGATTTCCACTGTGTAATTGAGTGCTGCCTGAGGGCAACAAATCAAGGCCGTTCAATGTTGGATTTCAGCCTTTCTTTCCCCTTTGCTTTCACAGATTTCTCTGGGTTCTACACTATTTTATATACTGCAAATAATAAAAGGTAATAATGGCTTCAGAGTGCTGTTAAAGACATACTGCCCTTTATCAAAATTACGTAGGATATGTTCCCCAGTTAGTTGGTTACAAGTTCAAATGAAGTGTATGTTTCAAAAAACAACATGTTTGAATTTCATCAATTTTATTTAACATTATAAATTTTAATATAGGAGAGCATTTTTTTCATATGCACAATATCACAAAAGTCTGTAGGGTATAGCTCACTTGCAATTTTAAACTCTATAAACAGAGCATACAAGGAAGCCATGTTTTCGCTGTAATCTCATCTGTATGATGAGCACATCTCCTTCAGCCCGTCTGGAGCAAGAGCGAGAGTAAACAATTTCAAGGTCAGAAGAAAAATTATAGATTTTCTCTACACTTGTGCCGATGTCTCCATCGTCTCCATCAATTCAAAAATGTATGCCTAACACTCTGCGTTTAAAGGCTGTAATCTAGTTAATGTTTAACCCATTAGTTAATTTTTTAACCTTTGCTCACTGTGAAGTATGTAGTGAAAGACTCACACATGCTGCAGACTCCTGCACACTGACAAACATTCAAAAAAAAGGATTTACTTGCAACACTTCTGGAGCCGTTGGGCAACTTTTGATCCGTTTCTCTTTCTCCTGCGCACCTGCCTGATGTCACAGACGTGCAAAGTCTTCCCTCGTTTATTCCACTCAGGGAAACATGCTATACTGAAACCAGTTTCACAATTAATCAGTGGTTTCATTTTTCATTCTGATTGCTTTCAGTGTGCTTGTATTGATTTTTGATGGAGTTACCCCGACATGAGAGCCATGACTGTTTTTTGCTATCGGACCCTTGAAATTACTCATCAGTTTCAAGCACCAGGTGGAGGTGCCTGTTTGGATTTACTCCGGATTTATTCTCCGTGTATTCCAACACGGTGGAAATTTGCTCAGTGTTAGTTTGGACAGTTCAAAATGTGATTAGGCGCCCTTATTGTCTTCAGATTCTTGATTAAGTTCTCCTAATAGTCAGCTGCCACAACGGCAGAATGTAACAGTGTCATGCCTTATAGCTTTGGAGAGGCTTAGTGACCTTTGGTACTGTAGCAAAAAAACTCACAAATACAAAGAAGTGGCACGAACCCCCCCCGTAAAATTACACCCCTAAATATGTGTATTTACACTGTAATTAATCTGTCATGGGCCAGACTGAGATCAGTCATTTTTTAAAAAGCACGAGGGGGAAACAGATAAGGGATGAAAGAGTGAAATTTTTTTTAAAAAACACACGGTTGAGGAAAACCGTGGTCTACAATAGAACCTGAAACTGTAGCAAACTATGTGACCAGGACCTGAACCTGAAACCTGGACTGGATTGTGTGTATTTATGGTGTTCCCTGTGGCTATAATATGCCCTGTAACAACTCTGAATGCCAAAAAGTTTCAGACTGACTTTCTGGGACTTTCCTTACACAGTCTGTCTTTTCACTGGACTCTGAATATTAACAGCCAAATGTGAACATGCATATTAACAAGACCGGCACTGTTTAATACTTATCCAAGCATGGCTCTGTGAGTTTATATGACCTTGTATGTGTGTGTGTGTCTCTGTGTGTGTAGGAGGTAATGTTTGAGGGCTCACACACACACCAGTGAACCCAGCCCCACTTGATGATGTCAAGAAGTGTAGGACTTACAGGGTGGGAAAGCACCTGAAGTCTGTAAATGCACACATGCTGACAGTTTGGTTTGGTATTTTTTATCTGTGTGTTGTTACTGGTGTGGCACCAGAAAGCTTTACAGCTCCTCACGTCTGTTTCGGGGTGGGCTCTTTACGAGACAGACCGACACACAGACAGATAGAGGCATGGGCGGAAGCAGCAATATGTGTAAGTGTGTGGAGACTAAACACATGGATGGAAAAGTGGCTCTGTCTCTGCTTTCTGCCTGAGAAAACGTGCATGGAAACATTCACACGAGCGGCCGGCGCAACTCACATGAGTCATAACGCAGGCCGCCGAGCTCTAACGTTCATATTATATTCACATTTGTGGACTGGATCAAAGCTTTGGTTCGTGTCATCTGAGGAATGCTGTCCAATGCCTGCCACGTTTGTCTCTGACACACACAAACACACGTTCGTACGCATTCCTACCTCTTCGAAACACCAGGCGCACTGTGGCCCACGGCTGAGGCAGTCTGTACAAGAGGTGATGCCAGGAGACCGACACACGCTGTCACCTGCTCAAGGAAGGGAGGACGAAAGGTGGAGGAGGCAGAGAGAGAAAAATGATTGCAGGGAAGAAGAAAAAAGATCGGCAAGAGGAGGAGGGAAGAATCTGAGATTAGCATATGAAAGAATGTGTGTGTCAACACTTATTAGCCATGCAGCTGAACCCCTGTGGACATTAGACACTTCTGATGATAGGAGCACCACTTAGCATCTCATAAGAGGCTGTTCAGCACAAATCAGCCACCATCTGGAAGCAGGTACTGGATTTGCTGGAGTAGTAACCCCTCGCCCAACACCAATACACACATCCATACCACATCTAATTAGTCAATCATTTAGTGAGAATGTGCATATGTAGGGAGTCCATAACTAGGCACTCAAACAGGATATGTCTATGCAAGGTTTGCAGAAAAAAATACAGTAAGGATTCAGACTTTACTGAGTGACAAAGAAAGGCTTTTTGTAGTGGAATTAGTGTAGTGATTTATCTGCTGGAATCTAATTTTCCAGAGTTATTCTCCAGGGAGCTTCAGTGAGGTTGTAATGTAGGACAAAAGGAGAAAAGCTGCAGGTCTGAGCATCACTAACAGCGCACTCTCACCCAGTTAAAAATCTTGGCCTCTGGCAAAAAAGACTGTGAAGGTTAATCGCCTAACTTCTAATTTTAAATGTTCGGTAATGTGCTCAACAAAGAGGGCTGGAGTGTTACCTGCTACTGCAGTGAGGCTGTCATTACTTCTCATCAATAACTAGTTTGTAACTCCTCCACATGAAACAAATGCTCATTACGAGTCTTTTGCGTGACCTCCTGCAGAGACTACAGAGAATGTGGGATGTGGGGGACGCTAATGATCGCTTGACAGTGATAGCTACAAGATGCAGTCTAATTGCTGAGATGGGATGTAATTAGCCCCCAATGAGCCTCCACTCACCGGCACTGAAGGATTCTCCGCTGAAAGCGACCACCAAACAGCAGAGCAGGAGGCACAGACAGGCGCTGTCGTATGTGCGTAGCCAGGAAGTCATATTATTCTGTCCACACCGGGTAGGAGACCGGAGCCAAGCAGCGAGGAGACACGGGAAGCGGAGCTGTACGGCTACTGGAGATGAACCGGGGGAGACCGGACACCGTGCGTTCGCCGGCGCATGAACAATAACCGTGAGTGCTGGCCCAAGCCGCGGGACATCGTGGTTCACCCAAATAGCCCTCTAATCCCGGAGAGGCATTCACATCGACCGGTCAAATCAGCTTACAAGCGCGCTCCCCCGTGGGCCACGAGAGGAGGTGAAGCAATCGGCGGAGTGCGAGTCACCTCCATCTATTTCCACCCAGCCGCAGGTGTGCGACGCGTCTCCGAGAGCTTCTCACAGCTTCGCCTCACAGCTGATGGTAAAAGTCTCATCCCGGGACAGAGCACACGCAGGAGTTACACACGGGAGAGCCAATCAGAGCTCAGCCGGCGCGCAACCAACATCATGCTGAGTGAACATCATACGCCGAGAGCAGGAGAATAACCGTGTTTTAACCACTGCCATGGTAACCACGCCGCTGTACGTATGAGAGAGAGAGAGAGAGAGAGAGAGAGAGAGCTCAGAAGGGGAGGGGGCGTGCGTGTGTGTGTGTGTGTGTGTGGGGGGGGGGGGGGGGGGGGGGGGGGTGGCTGACAAATAAGGAGAGGAGGAAGAGAGGTGAACAAGGAGGAGTTGCGGTGGATTCCGAGTGTAGCGCTGGTGTTTTTGTTGTTTCTTAAGGGAGCCGTAAGGGGGACCGCTGAGCGCGAGGACCTGCGTGGATGGATGATAGTGTGGGGTAGTTGGGGGGGGGGGGGGGGGGGGGGGGGGGGGGTGTCAGTAAAAACCAGAGCTCTCGCAGAGGGGTTCACAGGCTGGTGCTGCAGGGGGAGGTGACGGGGTGCGGGGGTCTGACTCCATTGTGCGCAGATTCCAGTGACATAGAGTAACCTCCTCGCCGGCTGCTTCGCTGAAGAGAGCCAAAAGTACTTAGTAAATAACTGAACGTTTTATCCACGAGGAAAACAGCCACGGAGCAAGAAAACACTAGCAACCCAGACCATCTTTGGCCTGCTCGTATCTGGTGGGGGTCTTCAAGGTAAAAGAAAGAAAGAAAGAAAGAAAGAAAGAAAGAAAGAAAGAGATTCCAGTCTTGTCTTGGCTCCTGGCCTCAACAGCGACGGTGAATGCGCCAACGCGCAGCAATAAGATCGCGCTTATCTGCTCTTCTTTGGCCTCCATCTGTTGCTCAGGAGCCTGGAGCAGACCCAGCCGGCCTCTCCTCTCATTCATTCATCCATTCATTCACATAATTTGTCCAATGGGAATTTTTGGAGTGCTGACACCTCCCCGTCCACACTCCAAGCAGTCACCCCCAATTATGATAATGATGCAAACACACACCCCACTGTTTTCTAAGTGTGTGAAACATCCCTGAAAAGCAGCTTCCACGCAGTCTCTTTCTTTCTCTCTCTCTCTGCCCAGGCTCAAGTCTCTCCTCTCTGCAGGCTGAAGGTGACAGCGACGGTTTCGTGGTGACCAGAGGGCATAAAAAATAGAGGTATTCACTGCTGAGCAAACTTGATAATGGACTCCAGTGTAAACAGGTCCTCTGCCCTGGTCATCAGCACTGGCCTACATCACTATCTTAATGACAGCTGTCATTGTTGTTAACCCGACACAAGCCACTCTTCCTCTGAGTCATTCCTCCCCCAACTTTTCCCACCTCCACACCCTCCTCCCCCTTCTCTTCCCTTTCTTCTCCCCCTGCTATGTTTGTGTTAGCAGTCGGCTGGGCTTTCCATCACGCTGGTCTGGCCTCATCGTTCTCCAAACACACACACACACACACACACACACACACACACACACACACACACACACACACACACACACACACACACACACACATGCATGTGTGCACAAACACATACATACCATACTCTATTTTGAAGCATCTCAAACACCTGCCCAACTAACTTTCTTTCTTTCTTTCTTTCTTTCTTTCTTTCTTTCTTTCTTTCTTTCTTTCTTTCTTTCTTTCTTTCTTTCTTTCTTTCTTTCTTTCTTTCTAAGTGGTCATTCAGAGAGTTCTCAGTGATTTTCTCTCTGAAGCCTCGCCCTCACTCTCCATTCAGCCTCCCATTCTTTGGATAAGCTGATGCGAGGACAAAGTAAGGGGTCAAATGTGAGAGGGGAGCAGAATGGGGATTCTCATGCATGGATCCAAACCAACCACCACAAGTGCACAGACTGACTGACGTTTGGGGAGATTTGGCACAAATTTTTCTTTGTGTTTCTAAATGTCAGCATTTTTGAGCCTTTTGTTATCGAGTGGAACCGAACAGCCACACAGTCATAACAAATTTGCATTTCATCATGATTTAACACTCGACAGTCTAATCTGAAATCCCCTCTCACATTTATATGTCAGCATTTGGCCTTTGGTGAAATGAATTCCCCCTCAAAAATCAGAATCACCTATCATCGCCTTCCTACTCATTTTTTTTCTTCTGATGCTGAATTGTTTTTTTGTTTTGTTCAATTTTATGTTAAGGAGGTGGAGGAGGAGTTGAATCTCAAATTTCCGCTTCTATCAAAATGTCAGTCTAAATAAGGTATTATGTAAAGCAGAATCAAATGTGCCTACTGCTATTATTCACACGCTGACAGCAGCCACGTTTCAGTTTACGTCTGGGAGGTCTAAAAATAGGAAGACCTACTTCTGTTCCTGTTTTGAGTGAATCAGGAAATTTGACATAGAACTGAAATTTTTTGAAGTCATAAAAAAACGGTGTTTTTATTTCACTGTCACACTCTGATCTAGTCTTTTGTTGTGGGTAACCACTAGATTATTTTTAATATGAACAGGAAGCTGCTATGTGAACTGATCCATATTTGGTCAATGTGAGAAGGTAGTGATCAGGTGGTCTAATTTTCTTTTGCGTAAGGTTCAGATGATGTAAAGTTCAGAGTATTTTAACATTTTTAACGATAACATCGGAAAAGTCATTTTGACTCAGAGAAATGTCAACATGGGGGGGAAAAACAGCATCGCCATGGATACAATAAATTTAGCTGTGAAATCATTTTTTCTAAAGAAATTATAAGAATAGATTTTTTTTTATATGAAAACCTGGGCTTTTAGGAAATAGTACTCTTATAGTAAATAAATGATAGTAAATAAATAGCAGACGTATTTGGCATGTTCACCTGAATATCTGGTGCTCAGTGAGTGGATGTAGTGCTGAATGGCATAACAAAAAAAATAACTATGAAACAGTGTGACTTTATAAGTTTGAGTTGTTGTTGAAGTGAAAACTTAAACATATCAGTCACAGTGTCATACAGCACTGACTGGCAACGTGAGTAACACTGACCTCGTTGTTACAATGTTACTTTGATTCACCCACCCCTTGCCACAATCTTGCCTCTCTCCATCAAGACCAAGAAGAGCCCACGAGTCCAAATGACCCCCAGGTTTCAATTTCAAATCCCCAAAGGATTTGGTGGACTCCCAGATTTCCACTCAGAATTATTTTAGTGGCACAATGGAAATCTACACTGCATTAAGGAGCTGGTTTTGTTCCTGACTGTTATGATTTCAAGGAAAGATCTATTGAGTATTAGGCTGCTAGCAAGATAAAATCTGTCCTCAGTTCATTGTTGATTTTGGCCTTTAATTTCTTGTTTTTTCAGCTGATAGCCTCGAACTCAAAAACCATTCTACCGCTTACATCCGGCTGTGACTTTTATGCTTACGTGGTGGAGACAGCAACACTGATATCAAAGTTGCTTTTCAATATAAAAAGAAACCTGTCTTTGAAAAAAAAAACCCCAAAACACATCATGTGGTTGACGTGTGGAGGACATGATGAGTCTTCAGGAAACATAAATGAGAACAAACATTCAAAATAAAGTAGGATGCTGCTTTAACAAAGACATCCTGAAGAAACGAGGCAGCATTTGTTACATAAACAGTAAAATCATTCAGCATAATTTAAACACCTAAAACACAGAGTAATTATCCAAATGTTTTTATTCAGATTAAGATGTCTCTGCTACGCAGTAATCATTTTATCATATTCAGTCTTCTGGTTCGTTAGCGCGTGTGACAGTAATACCCTCACTGGCCACTTTATTAGGCACACCTGTCCAACGGGTTGTTAATTACAAATGTCTAATCAAAAACCATATAGTAGCAACTGGATGCATTTAGGCACATAGACGTGTTCAAGGCGACGTGCTGATTTTCAAACTGAGCATCAGATAATGAAGTGACCTTAAATGTAGCAGGGATGCTGGTGCCAGATGGGCTGGTCTGAATACTTCAGAAACTGCTGATCTGTTGGGTTTTTCCCACACAATCATCTCCAGAGTTTACAGAAAATGTTGCAAAAAAAGAAAAAATGTCCAGTGAGGGACAGTTCTCTGAGTGAAAATGACTTGTTGATGCCAGAGGTCAGAGGAATAGCCAGACGGCTTGGAGCAGATGGGAAGGCGACAGCAACTCAAACAGCCAGTCATTACCTCTGAGTTACGCAGAAAAGCATCTCTAAAAGTAAAATATGCTGAACCTTGTGTACCCATCTACTGATGGCTGCTTCTAACAGGAAAACTTCCCATGTCACAAAGCTCAGATCACCTCAAACTGGTTTCTTGAACATGACAATGAGTTCACTGTACTCTGATGTCCTCCAGAGATCTCAACTGTTTGGGTAGAAAACAAGAGTCACGTCATGCATGTATAGCTGACCAATCTGTAGCAGCTGTGTTATGCTATTGCACCAACATGGACCAAAATCTCCAAAGAATGTTTCCAGGACCTTGTTGAATCTGTGCCATGATAAATTAAAGCAGTTCTGAAGGCAAATGGGATCCAACTGCAACGTGTGTACGTTTAACTCAATTTAAACTCTGAATTGTGTTTATAAAGGTGAAAATTCAGAACACTTAATTTTTTATGTCACTAGCAGTGTGGGCAGTGGGCCCACACAAAGACTTTGTTCCCCTACAGCAGACCAGCTTCTGTGTAAGTAGTGTCTATACATATCAATACAGCCTGTCAGATACCATTTGAAGTAACTGTAATAGAAGCAACATGAAACATCTTTAACCCGTGGTATAGTTTGCGTGAGAGTTTTTCCATATTAAAACCACAGTACCCATAAACCCCATCGCAGCTGTTTCAAAAACGATGCAGCTACCAGACAAAGTTCCTCCTCGATCTTTCACTTTCATGAAGACTTCAAGCCTGATGCTCTAGACGGGAATTTCAACGGAAGCACTTCGCCTTTATCAGTAGCATTGAATTTCCTCCTTTGAAGCAACTTATTTAGCATTCGTATACAATAACACCAAGAAGGTTTTGCATGTATTTCTTCGAATTGAGTCTGAATTCCTGTGAGGTTTCACGGTTGGAATGACGGCATGTGCTAAGATTTCAGAAAACATCCGTTTACTCTCCGCTGGACATACCCAAGGAAACCCCGTGGTCACTGCGATGTCACAGCTGATATTTATGGTGACTATCAGTGGCCTTGTGGCTGAATGCAGACGCAGACAATAGTACAGAAACATGCAGACACCTCCACTTCACTCAACCACGAGCATGACTGTCAGCACATACAAGAACTTCCACAGCAACCCATGTTTTTTTGTCATTGTTTTTTCAAAGAAACTGTGGTTTCAGTAAACGATTACAAAAGAAATGATCCCAAATGACTCACTGCTGCTTTCTTGGGCTACATTATCATGATCTGGGATCAGAACTGGTAGTTCTTACCAGTCTCTAAAACAGCAGTGTGAACATTTAATCTGTGTATCTTAGCGTCATTTCATAGAATCAGTTTCTAAGGTCAGATGGAGAGTTTACTTGGGTGGCCTAAAACTCTACTATTGCATTTGTGGGGTTTTAGATTATCCAACTAGAGCAATCAAATCAAACGGAGGCAGCTGCTTCTGGCAAACTATTCGTAGGCAAGACTAGAGCGAAAGACCTGTAATCAGCAAGGATCCTGTAACCAAATGGATGCTGTTTAGTGGTTGTAGAGTAGACAAGGAATAGGTCAGATGACTAAGCAGTCCTCAAACTACACATGAAACGAGAAGCAGTCAGAGTGCACAAACATCCGCCAAGACATACTTTTAAGGGAATACTGTTGTATTTTCTATATATTCCTTTTTATTTTTTTGGTCCTTTGAAATTCACTTTAAGGAGTGTGTAGCACAGTTGTTTGTCTCTCTGTGTTAGTCCTGCGACAGACTGCTTCACGGTGTACCTCTCACCCTATGGAAGCTGGAATAGGCTCCAGTGCCCCCGCAACCCTGATAAGGATAAATGGAAGAGAATGATAAATGGATGAATGATTAGCAAGAAATAGGAAGTGAAAAACAGTTTAGAAAACATGTTTTAAAAAAAAAAAAAGCATTAAATTCAATAATAATAATGGATTGGATTTATATAGCGCTTTTCAAGGTACCCAAAGCGCTTTACAATGCCACTATTCATTCACTCTCACATTCACACCCTGGTTGTAGCCACAGCTGCCCTGGGGCAGACTGACAGAAGCGAGGCTGCCATATCGCGCCATCAGCCCCTCTGGCCAACACCAGTAGGTGGTAGGGTAAAGTGTCTTGCCCAAGGACACAACGACCAGGACAGAGAGCCCGGGGATCGAACCGGCGACCTTCCGGTTACAGATACGCTTCCCAACTCCCCGAGCCACGGTCTGTTTGCAATGTCCTCTATACAAACAGAGGCAGTAGAATTTTAAGCATAGTTTGAAACTTTTAAAGATAAAAGACAATAAAAGACATTTTAAGACAGTTTGACATTAAAGATGAGGTCAGAGGTCCAAACTATGATAGTTAGATTTCCCATATGTTATTCCCTATATGTGCTGTCATACAACTAATGGCATTATAGGAAACACCATTTTAAATAGGTCTTTATACAGTAGCATTATTATCATTTTAACCTTCAGATCAGGTTAATGAGCAGGAAAGGTTAGAGGTCAAATGTGTTAGGATATTTTAAACCTTTATATGGTGCTTAAAAATCATCACCACACTTATTGGAGATTAAGTATCAGAATTTCAGGAGCAGGACCACGCCTCCAAACACGCTCCTTCATGTTCTCATCTATATATGTTCCCCGAGTCCTACAAGCTGTTCATTCTCATTTACGTGCCCCACCCTCCCGCCCCTTTTCAATTCTTTAACTTCTTCACTTCTATTTAGTACATGGCGATCTGCCAGGCCCGGGAGCCGCCGCCAGTCCCCTTTGAGGCCTTTCCCAAACCGCAGCTCAATTCATGTCCAAGCCAACCTTTACCTGCTAAAATGCTGTCAAACATAAATGAGGACGTGGGCCCCGCTAGTGAAAGACTCATAGTTTCTTAAGTTACAAGCCTTTTTGGCCTTCTTTCATCCAATAAATCATCAAGCTGACCTTGAAGATCTTGATGGATGTGAGCCTAATTTTAAGGGATGACCTCATTCTACATTCCTACAAAGTTTTATCATCATACATTCAAATTTTTCAATGAAAACTTTACAGACAGGACGACATGCACACAAGCAAACCCTACACTGGCAGAGGGAGAAAAGCTATGAAGACTGTGAGATACAAACAACAGCTCGGCCAAAAAAATTTATTTCAGGCTCGCAATTTAAAGTTGTTTTTCTGTATAATTAAGGACAAAATCTGCATAGCTGAGACAGACATCCTGAATTTCCCATGATTGGGTCAAACACATAAACACTCCCTTTATTACAGGCTCTTGAGTCGGCAATAAAAATTACCTATAATCTAACTCAGTTTGTCCTCTCCCAGGTCTCCTGTCTGGTAAATGCCCACATCCATCCTTGTAATTTAGTTGCAGAAATAATAGTATCAGGTGCTCAGGGCACCTGTCAGACATGCACACTCACTGTCCCCTGAATGTGAAAGTGAAACCCAATAATAGGGAGAGCTTGGTTATCTATGCTCCTCATTGTGCCCACTTCCACTTAACAAGGAGCTGGAATGCCCCTGATTTTCACACACACATCATGGGTGCCGGCTGCACTTTGCACTTTGTTACTGTATTTCTATGAAGGCCAGCAGAGCAGGAGCTCTCTGGCTCAGCGCCATGAGAAAGAAAGGGAGCGTCAGGGAAAGCGAGGAGGGAGGGAAGGAGGGAGGGAATGAGCGAGGTCACAGCTCTGAAGGACTTTCAGTTATATTCAGGGGAATAACACAATCTGGCCTGCAGGGCTGCAACATGAAGGCGTAATGGTGATATGCCACTCTGTGGTTTACGCATACACATCCAGACTCACCGCCTGTTCCTCTAAATCTCCACCCAGGTTGTATTTCCCTGACACAACTGCACTGCTGTGTAATGTGAAGTCACCCAGGAGTCATGTGGGAATCAGATCCGATTCCCAGGTGAATGTCCGGTGATTCAAGGCCAACACAAACACAGATCAAATCTGCAAAATTACATGGCAAAATCAGTGAAAACTAATGAAAGAGACAAAAGGAAAGCCTTTTTAAAAAAAAAAAAAAAAAGCTTTTGATCTGTGTGTTCTGCTTATTAATGTTACTACAAGGTCAGAGGAAATGAGGAATCACTTTTCACTATTTGACTGAGAAGTCAAGTGTAGAAAGGAAATCTACTTTGTACTAGCGGCAGACTGAGCTAAAGGAGAGGAGAAAATAGGATGGGCAGTGATGCTCAAAGATAAGGAAGAAAAGCTCAAACAAGCCGACACAAAAGAATCGTTTGTTTTCATCACCCACAGAGAGACGTTTAAAACAGTGTCACCACCGGGGACAGTTCTGGTAAAATCCACCAAATCACATGAAGCATGTCAGTTTTCTGCTTCACCTCCCAGTATTTTTCCTCCTTCTTTCCAAGTAAGTCATAACAGCTAAGACACATTGTAGCCAGCAGATACCAAGGACAGCCAGTACTGTAAACAATAAGTAGAGAAAGATAAGCAGCTTCACACAGTCTCACATCTTTACCAAAGAACTCATGAATCCATTGCCAGGATGTTCTAGAATGAAACAGATAGTAAGATCAAATGCATTCGTTAAATAAATGATTACAGTAAATGTCATGTCAGAGCGTGGCTCATAGAGCAGGAATGCTAAAAAGAGACGGCAGGCTCTTTTTATCCTCAAACTGCATGGAAAAGAAAAATAATTCAATGATAAATTATTAAGATCTGAAAGTCATTGTTATCTTTTAATTATTCAGGAACTGAATATCCATTAGCTAGTCTAACCCCACTAACTGCATGTCTTTGGGAGGCTGGAGTACATGAGGAGAACATGCAAGCTCTACACAGAAAGGCCTCAGCCAGATGGAGGATTCAAACCCTGGTCCTTCTTGTTGCGAGGCAATTGCCCTAACCACTGTGCCACCATGCCAGCTATGCCACCATGAGACTGTTGTCTCACATTGACCACATTGACCACCATTGTGGTTAATGGCTCAGTCATGTTAAACACGAATAATCAATTACATCACTGCAGTTCTTACAATGACTACAGAGCCTATATTTAGAACATGGGTAAACTATTCCACTAATTCAAAGAGGAAAATGTGCTCAAACAAAATCTTCAAGATCTGCTGAAAACTTCTGCGTAGCTTTAAGGTTTTTTTTCCCCGATTCAACAGAAGGCTACGGTGCAGGAGATCTCAGAAGCACGCTGCTCCTGTTCTGGTACAAACAAAACCGAATGAGTAAAGAGAAAGAAAGGAGCCTTTTTATGTCAGGGTTGTGGAAAACAACTCGCAGCAGTGATTTCTAGACAGAGGCCAAGCTTTTGCATTGTTATTTTTGTTTAAGCGTAATATAACACAGACATACAGGTTAGGAAGGTGAATCCGATAACCCAGAGTGCTTGGAGCATACTGGAAGTCTTTTTAATGCATCCATTGTAAGTACTGTCTTACAGTTGGCTGAGGCCTGAAGAGGTTTTTCGCCAGTAACTCCAGGAAGCTATTACATCACCTCTACAACTGTGTGGGTGTGCGTGTGTGTGTTTCGTCGGTTAATTATTTCTCCAAGCATGGCCAGTGTCCCATGTCCCTCCTCCTCCCAAAGCGTGATTCATGAATTTGTCATAATACAATAGAACTTATTATCCATAGTTTACATTTCACTGTGCTCTGATCTCCTTCATACTGGCAGCGGATATTAAAGAGGACTAAAGTGCTTTGAGAACATATGAGGTGGGATGGGATTGTTTTTACAAGTTAAAACAAGCTGCGAGTATCAGTATGAGGCTCTCCGATGGTTTACGGTACACTTGAATGAACTGGCTATTGACACAGCTCGCCCCCCTTTCCTCTTTCTGTTTCAGAAACACAAACAAACACACACACTCACACACAGCTGTAAATCCTGTGCTGACGTCCTTTGGGAAAACAGGGAGTTTCCTTCCTGGGTGAACAAGCTTCGTCGTCATTCAGTGCACTGCTGCCTCTGTGGCCAGGAGTGAGGTGGAGAATGAAAGCATCAAAGCGGCACTTTTCACCCTCAGGGTGGATGTGAACTCCACTCCTGCCTTATACAGAACAAATGTAAGCCTTCCTTTACTTGCTTTCTTTGGAATATAATCCCACTTCCTTTCAACTTGGCATATAAATAAAACCACTGGTTTGGTCACAAAGTAGGCTTGTTTACAAAAATGTGTTTTATATAATTGCGTTAATTGTAATTTACATAATTTCAAATTAAATCTGGTTGAATGTGATGAGGTTTATGACTCTTGAACAAAGAAACATATTTGAGGAAGCTGGACACTGTTATTACTTACTTATTAGAAGTACAAGGATTAAATCAAGCAGTGTAATGGCTGATTTCAGGAACATCAGTCCCACAGTACATAATGATCTTCACTAACTTGCTGTGATGTTGCTGTATTTAAGTAACCAGTCATTTTTGGGCTTTAACGGTGTGACAGAGCCCCCTAGTGGTGAAACCTTGCAATCATAAATAAAGATATGAGATATGCAGCTGAGAGAAATATCCAAGATCTTACATTTTTGTCTCCTTCTAGCATTCCTAGTTCAACCTTACTGCTCAGAAACAAGCATAAAGAGGTGAGTGTCGTGTGAGTGTGAGAGTAATCTCCGGAGTTTCAGGGCACATCTGTCCTTAATTTAACTTCAGGATGGTATCTGGTGGTTACTCACATGGCGTACTCGCTAGGGAGAAAGAGAGAGAGCGTGTTTCAATCTCCCAGGAGTGAATGGTAGAGCTGAATCAGACTGGCAAGCACTCTGCTTACTAAGTCATTCATGCCTCTCGCCCAATAGAGGGCGAGAGGGGACGTGGACAACCTGACGTTAGAGCGTACAACCTCCTCAAAGAGGATGGAGAGAGACGGAGCGATCTAATTTCACTGTGACTGAAGGAAAAAAAAGAAGCTACTGACTCTGCACATTTACCTACTCTTCAAACGTACTTGCATTTGTGCAACTTTGTGTTAATGTGCAAAGCTGTATGTGTGTGCGTGGCTGCTTTGCGGTCCCTGCTGTGAAGTGTTTAATAGTTAATAAGAGCCTTGTTTACTTGGCAGGGCTGCGGCCCACACAGCAGATGCTGCTCAAATGCTGAGAGACACAACTTACGCAATACGGGAAACAGATCCAGAATGTAGTTCGGATATTTTAACAGTTTGAAAACAAAGCGATGCTCATTGTTTGAGAGTTTGTTCCAGTCTTCAGATTTATGTGGTGTTGTTTTTTGTGTTTTTAAAGAGGAAAATGTTGGGAAGCCTAACAGAAAGCGCCGTGTATTTCTTCTTCTGCGTAAACATTTTAACAAAATGAAATGTTGTCAGCATTTGAAATTGAGTGTAATTCAAACCCCCACGACCAAAGACGCACTCCACCGTTTCTCATCTGCGCTGTTTTATTTTTCTGTAAACAAAAATCACGTGAAATATTTATGAACCACAATTAAAACACGCTCACACACACTCACAGCCTGGCTCCAGACACTACACAAAGGACACACAATAAATCACCCTTCATCGCTTGTTACACAAACACATATTTGCTTCATTTCACTCTGGTACAAACACACTCTTGTGATGATAAATCCTACCACGTTTCAAGTACTGTCAACTTTCCCCTCTTTACAATAAGAGAAGGAAAAAAACAACACAAATAAGAGAGATTTGTATCTCAGGACCTTGAACAACCACCAGAGGTGGGAGGGAGAACCTTATGGTACCCTGTGCGGCTGTTTGTGTGTGTACTCTATAGTGATGGATAATGCATGAACCGTAGTTTAAAATTTAAGGGTGATAATGTAACCGTGGCAAAACAAATAACCTTACTGACAGGTGAGCCAGGCCACATCGGGACAGAGAACGAAGGAACACTTAAAAGGCCAAAAAGTGCCTGAAGAACAAAAGCACTGAGGCAGACCTGCAGAGAGAGTCAGCAGCAGGCGTTCATATATAAGCAGGTGAGGAGTTTCTCTCCGTGCTTGTGGTCTTTTTTTTATTACACTGTCTGTCTGTGAGTAATGACAGTGGATGTCATGTCATCTTCTGCAGGAAGGAATCATTTATTTTACATGCACTGATGGTTTTAAGAGGCTTCTATATTTTATTGTCTGCTATTTTTTGGTCTATTTCAAACAGCTGCAATAAAGAAACACAAGTTTATAGTCAGCTGACAGCTGATAAGTTACTGCTGCTGCAGTAAATAATATCTCTCTGCAGCTGGATGAAGATTTTTTCTTATCATAGATCTCTGTTTATCTTTTTTTCCCGCGCCAGTGGAAGTCATTTCCAAGTTTTTTGCACAGCTTTCCACATTATTTGCAGAGCGTTGGGGGGGGGCTGAGTGAAAATGTATTTTTTGCAAACCTGAATACATGATGTTTCTTGGTGACATCCCTTCTGACATTATGTCTATCCATCTGCACCTTCCCTCGTTTCAGCAAAAAAATGGAATTTGATCCACGTGATATGGGATATCACACATCGGCCTGGGAGTTGTGGACATGTTTATAGGGCACATCATCCTTTCCTTCCCCCTGAAGCAACAGTCTGTTGAGACCTGGTATTTCCAGCTTTTGATAAATGAAGAGTTGATTAGATGAAAATCTTCGATTGCAGGCAGAGACCGCAGAGACTGAACGTGTCATTATCCAAGATTTCCATTGGCTGTGCCAAATCATACGCACATACAGCTCACTGACAGCAAACGACCCAAACCCCCTTTGCTCTTAGAGAAACTGTGCTTAGTGTCTTAGTGTGTGGGCATGCTTTATTTAGTCTGTCTGAATTATAATAGTTTGAATGGTCTGACATGGGATGATTCACTCTCATATACTACCCAAAACTACAGCCGGCCAATGACAAGGCTAAGGAATTACACTGTACAAAGCAACAACTTTGTCCTTATAATCAGTGTTGTAACTATAACTAATTTTAATATCTTATTTTGAGGCAACGTCAGCAGCGATTTTAAGTGACATGCAGTTTTTATACTCTGGTGACCACTGAAATCAAACTTAATTCTGTTGCAAGCTTTAAAATTCCTAAATATTTTAATTCCCATAATATCTGAAGAGTGACTTTTTCTATAAGGCTGTGGCTATAGTCATTATTTTCTGGGTCACATATTTTTAAGGCTCAGCATGAACGTTTTTGGCTTCCATCAAGTTGTGTTTTTGGGTCCATAAGTGACAATAATTGGAGAAGAGGTCTGAGTACGTTATCCTAAGTTATCCTAAACACTAGCATGTTGGGTTATCATCATGCATCATCTTGGTTATCAGCTGTATGAATGCATGGCACAGACACAGATACCTGCTAATTAATGCTAATTATAAGCCCAGAATGTCACTCACCATACTGGAGCACAGTCTTCTTGGCTGGGCTGTGCCAAACAGCAGGTCTGGCAGTTCCTATGCTATTAGCTGATCTTCTCATTAAAATAACAAAAAATCCTTTGGACCACATTAAGATAAAATAGAGCACTCCACTTCTGTGACATCAGTTACCTGAGGTAAGCTGCCATGTTAGCACCTGTTAGTCAAAGTGTCCCCCTCACTTTGATCCTCTTTAGAAATCCAACAGCATCTGTACATGCTGTGCATCTGTACAGTTCTTATGATTGGAGAAACAGATCATATCGATAGGAACCTGTTTAGTTTGCACAAGAATATAAAATCATAGCTTTTTAAAAATATTTTTAACCTGGAGGAGTTTGGGTCTGATTCACATTTTGCGTTAACCTCAGGTGGAGGTTACGACACCTCCTGTATTATTTATTTTAGCTAACCTGATGTCGTGCTGGTTGTAGCTTACGTCTGAGAGAAGTAATGTGAAAATGCCTGTTGAATTAGCGAGCTCTAGAAGTGCTTTCATGAATTAGTTTAACTGCTTGACAAAGACCCTAAATGTTTTAATTACTTGTGCTATGTGCTATGCTAGGTGCTGCTCAGACATCAGCCTAATGGGGAAGTTATGGTTCAAAGGTGGCAGCTCTTCAGCAGTCCGCAGGCAACTTAAGACTGCCTGTAGACAGCGTCTGCTGTCAGAGATGGAGCACTCTGTGGGCTACTCTTGCTTGTGTTGTTGTAAGTACATCACCTAGCCATGGAGAAGAGCCCAGTTATAACACAAGAGCAGCCATTGTCTGTGCTTTTCATGCTGTATTTTTCATCCTTATTAAAGTCTTTTCTTTTTTTCCTGGTGAGCTCTGTTGTTGCTTCGTTCCCTTTTTTGCCCACGGAAAATCAGCTTTGACCCAGCTTTGCACAACGTCATTCACGTCAACAGGAAACAAGAAAAGACAAAAACAGAAATCTCATATGTGGTAGGAGTCTCTGTGAGTGGCAATTAGAGGTTTTCTTGCTCTCTTTCTTTTTTGGGGGGGGGACACCAAAACAATAGCCAACTCCCGTGTCTCTCTCTGTCTCTCTGTGTGTATGTGTGTGTGAGTGTGTCTGTCCTGTGTTCAAGGGCATACCCCACCAGTCTCCTGGCTCTGACTACAGTAACATGCCCTGAAGTTGGAAGAAATGCACATTTTCACGCTGCATGCCCATCACTCGAAGCCAGCACGCATATGCAGAATGAAAAAGCACTTTGCTTGTGTTATGAAACAGGAAATGGGTACTTTGCTTCATGGTTTTTGACCTGATGTGACAGGTGATTTGAAGCCTACGTCCCCTCAGGATGAAGGAGCAAAATGACTTAGTGACTTCACATGCTTGCTAACAGACACACAGAAGTTACTTTACACTCAGGGTGGTGTCACCTTTTCATGTGAGCAAGCTGACCCTTTTTTATTGACCTTTCCCACTGCAAAGGCATTCATTAAGCAAGCCATCGATGTGACCTTTGATCTCCAGTGGCTGGTGCTATCTCGTTGTCAGGAGCTGATGGAGGCGAGGGTGGATATTTGAGCACTGCTAATGTATATAGATTCAACAGCGTACATTGAAAAAGTCATTAGAAGAGCAAAATCGAGAGGCAGTAAGGGAGAAAGGGAGAGCGTTACCTCTTTGCTATGAGCCTCAGAGAGGGAATTGATTTTAGAATTGGTTGTTCTGGTCAGAGCACACACAGTAAGAATCTATTGATTGATTGCACAATCTCTCTTCATCTCCTCCTCCTCCCTCGGCTTACATCCTCAGTTCCTCTCTCCTTCATTCCCCTGTACCCATGTCCTCACTTATCCATTTATTCATTTACCACAGTTTCTGGATGGCTTTTTTATTCTCCTTTCATTTCTCCTTTTCCTAACAGTCCCACTCCAGACACATTCAGACGCACACACAGAGGCTGACGTTAATCTCTCAGGTAGATTCTTGTATGTAAAACACTGACCTTCTCATATCTTACTCCTTAAGAGAAAGAATGAATGAATTGCAAAGCTCCAGTTTGAATGGAGTTGTGTGTCTGAACGTGTGGGTGGTTGGCAGCAACTGCAGAATAGGATAGTGACAGCTGACCAGCTCTCCATATCTGCTCGAATTAATTAGAGTGGAACAGAATGAGACGTTTCTGCACATTATGGAGCTCACCAGCGGGTCCAATCCGGCCCACAGCATGGTTTTAAAAAGAGTGAAACTTGAAGAAAAGGAATGACGTCAAGCACAGTGTTGGGTTTAACTTGCTACAAAGTAATGGATTACTGTAACGTAATGCATTGCTGTACTAAACAGGGATCGTATCACAGTTAAAATTATTTCATTACTAGCGTTACAAAGATTCCTCAGTTATCTGTGCGTTAGGTGGATGGAAAGAAGAAGGGAGGAGAATGGTGAAGCAGTACAGCGATGAAGCTTTTAAGGAGCGGAGATGGGCATTACTTTTACTTTTATTGCGCAAAAGGACGAAAGCGCAATGGGGAAGCAGAAAATGCATTACATTGCTAACAGGAATACTGCTCTCTGCAAGCATTTGCACAAACAGCATGCTAACACTAAGCTAGCAAAGAACCTAAGGTGATGTTAAAGCTGAGTGAATGCTGACCCCAGCCCAGCAGCCAGACGCTGAACCTCAACAGGTAACCAAAGCAGTGATGAGCAGTCAGCCTGCAGTTTCTACCTGTTCATGTCTCTAAAGTAGAATCTACGTGCTGCGAAGTCGCTTTTGGCTGGTTTTCATCTTTGCTTCATGTTGTCGGCTTTGTGTTCAAACGTAAAAACTAAAAGAACGACAGTACGTGTGTCCTCATTACACCGTGTGCACAATTATTAGGCAAGTTGTATTTTTGAGGATTAATTTCATTATGGATCAAGGACAGTGCTCTCGGTCAATCCAAAATGTTAATGAGCCTAAACCTAAATGTTTAAGAATGTAAAAGTGAGGTTTTGTCTTTAAGAGAATATATATATTTATGTGCAGAATTACTACGCAACTAATTGAAAAAACAAACATTTCCCCATCTCACTAGTTTATTTGCAAATATTAAACTGGGAATAATAAAACAACTCAAAATGTACATATAAACATTTCTGACATGTCAAAATAAAAAATAAATAAAAATCAGTGACCAGTATAGCCTGGTCACAAGCCTTCCATTCATGGGGTCTGTCAGTTTCTTGATCTGATGACGATCAACTTTTTGTGCAGCAGCAACCACAGCCTCCCACACACTGTTCAGAGAGGTGTACTGTTTCCCTACACTGTAAATCTCCCATTTAAGCAAGGCCCACAGGTTCTCAATAGGGTTTAGGTCAGGGGAGGAAGGGGGCCATGTCATTATCTTTTCATCCTTAAGGCTGTTCCTGGCTAGCCATGCAGTGGAGTACTTCGATGCATGCGAGGAAGCATTGTCCTGCATAAAAATCATGGTCTTCTTAAAAGATGCAGACTTTATCCTGTACCACTGCTTGAAGAAAGTGTCTTCTAAAAACTGGCAGTAGCTTTTGGAGTTGATTTTCAGGCCATCTTCAACCCGAAAAGGTCCAACCAGCTCATCTTTAATAATCCCAGCCCATACCAGTACCCCACCTCCACCTTGCTGCCGTCTGAGTCGAAGTGGGGCTCTGTGTCCATTACTGATCCAGCGACTGGCCCATCCATCTGGTCCATCAAGAGTCACTCTCATCTCATCAGTCCATCAAACCTTTGAAAAATCTGTCTTCAGATATTTCTTGGCCCAGTCTTGTCGTTTCAACTAGTGTGCTTTGCTCAGTGGTGGTCGGGTTTCAGCCTTCCTTACCTTGGCCATGTCTCTAAGCACTGAACACCTTGTACTTCTGGACACTCCGGGTAGGTTGCAGTTCAGGAATATGGCAGCACTGGAGGATAATGGGTTCCTGGTAGCTTCACATTTGATTCTTCTCAAATCTTTGGCAGTTAACTTGCGTCTTTTTTCTCAACACGTTTCTTGCAACCCTGTTGGCTATTTGCAACAAAACGTTTGATGGTTCTGTGGTCAAGCGCCATATCTTCGTAATTTTAAGAGTGCTGCATCTTTGTGAAAGACTTTTTACAATTTTTGACTTTTCAGAGTCCATTAAATCTCTTTTTTTGCCCATTTTGCTTGAGGGAGAGAAGCTGCCTAATTATAATGCACACCTTTATATAGAGTGTTGATCTCCTTAAGCCACACCCTCACTCGTTATTCAAATACAGATCACCTGATATACTTAAATCCAATAAGCACTAAAGTTTATACAGCTTGAAGTTGAAAAATATGCGTAAAAATTATGATATGGCCAAAATACCCACTTGCCTAATAATTGTGCACACAGTGTAGGACAGAAATTTGTATTGTTGTGTGGGACTGTAGCCTCAGGTTTTTGTTGTTAACTCGTAATTATCAGACAATACGTTTCATT
The DNA here is from genome assembly GCF_041146795.1 of Maylandia zebra. Lineage (NCBI taxonomy): Eukaryota > Metazoa > Chordata > Actinopteri > Cichliformes > Cichlidae > Maylandia > Maylandia zebra. Next base: position 20,914,269 of record NC_135187.1, read on the forward strand.
TTATAGTGTAACAAGAGAGTAATTTAGTGTCACACATTACTTTCTACAGTGAGTAATTAAGTAACATACTGCATTACCTTTAAGAGAAGTAATGAGTATACGTAATACATTACGCTGATGTCAAGAAGCTGTACTGATGCGTTTCTTTGATTTACAGAGCTAACGTTTCTTTGTAATGACAGCAGGTTGAGTGTAGCACATCTTTTTTTATTGTTTTTATGGAGTCGGTTAACTGGTCCTGCTTGAGATCGAATTACAAATGACTTTGACACCCTTTGTGTGTTTGGAGTGATATAATCGATGCAGTCGGATTACTTGGTAATGCTTGGCAGTGTGTTTTTTTTTCTTGTACTGCATATATAATACAATGCTCTTTAAAAATATTTATGCCTGAAACTGTGAAGGTGAGTCTTTGTGTATTTGACATTTGAGTTAATGATGCCTGGTCGTCTCATTTCTCTCATATTAACACTTTTTTTCCAAATTGAGAGAAGCGGATGTTTAAGCAGTTGGAATAAACAGCACAGAAAGACGTCCCTGAGGGGAAAGACCTTTAAAACCAGGTTTCTCTGCCAGGTTGAGCACAGCTGCAGACTTTAAGTACAGTTGCTCTTTAATCAGTGTCTCTCAACTGTAGAGCAAACAAATCAGTGTAACCTACTGCCAGATGTGACAGCCCAGTACCAAAAAAAGGTGGTCTTACAGTGATTCATTATTCCTCGTTGCTATCAGTATATCTCAACAGCTCTTGAAATCTGCAGGAGGCAATAAAACAGTAAATTTGCTGTCACAGCTACGGTGAAGCATCTGGGGTACAAAGGCAGTCTCCAAGTGGCCTGTGGTATCTTCGATTTCCTTCACTTATCTCGTATCCTGGGAGCAATGACAGATAGACATTTGCCCACTGCTACACTAATTATGTGCCGGCAGCCATATATCTCCTAGTGATTCTTAGTCACCCAGAGAAGCAGTATAATGGGCCTCTGGGGACGCCGTACTTCCAGGCTCTTCAGGAGATCTCGCATCTTTATCCACTTAGCTGGATAGGAGTACATATGTCTTCTATATCTGCACTCTGCTGCTGCATTGGTTCACTAAAATGGAAGAGTTTGCGGAAAAGCAGGATTTTATGATTGTTTTACTGGAGTTTCAGCTTCGTTCAGTGTAGCAATTCAGTACTACGAGGCTAAATGTTTTTTCAGAACTGAAAAGAACACCTTAAACATCTTCAAACTCGTAGAAGGCAGTTATTGTATTTGTTGTTTGTAACGAGTTGTTATTTGACTTGCTGTTGCTTTCCTACTGGCTTGAAGCACTCTGGCTATTTTCCCTGTTTAAGATTATTCTGTGTGAACCTTGTTGGAAAATCACAGCAGATCAACAGTTTCTGAAATATTCAGACCGGCCTGTGTGGCTCACAACCATGCCACGTTTAAAGTTACATAAATCACCTTTCTTCATATTAACTCAACCTTGCTTTTCTCCATGTTTCTTCCCCTGCAGTGGCTCCCGCCCCACAGTTTGAGAACCACTGCTGTAGATCACCACACAGAAATTTACATGCACTCTTAAAATGCACACGGGAACACAAATAAATCCACAAGTGTTTTGACTTTTGGCTGAGAACACGGGAAAAGAACAAAGAAAGGGAAAGAAAGAAAGGACGATACAATGAGATATTAAATTCTGCTGAGATGGTGGAGACAAAATAATTAATTGGGTGGTGTCTGTTGGTTTGAAAACCAAAGCAATAAGAGAGAAATCTAGAGTGTCATCAAGTCTGCCATTGATCAGAAGTTTATTGGTTCACAGGCAGCAGGCCAAAAGCAGCATCTTATCCCAAACTAATAGCAGCCTGCTGGACCAAGACAACAGCAATTCACTACTGTGAAACATTCTTACATAACCAAAGGTTTCACAAACATGGCAGAAAGTATTCCACTAATGTTTATTTAATCGTTTTTATTTTATTCTGAAAAAGTGAAAGTTTGTGGTTTAGCATGTCTACATTATGAGACTCACTCAGACAGACAGCTAACAGAGGGAGAGACAAGACTATACTCACACTGAGCTGAATGGACACAGGCGGAAGTAAAGAGGGAAATGCAAAGACAGCAAAGACCCAAACACAGAAAGTTATCATCACAATAAAACAGGAAGTGAATATTTCTGAGAAGCACATAGGCAACACCAGGGAAGAGAAATTCACAGAAACAAAGATGTGAGAAAGGGAAACAAAAACAAAACAGGAACCAAAAATCCATTTGTAAAAATTCATTATTAACGATGGACAAAAAAAAAACAGAACAATCTCACGTGAGGGACTTTATGAGCTATATATAGTGTGTGGCCAGGGTTTTAAACATAAGGCACGTGGACCAGAATTAGCCCAGCAAAAACTCCAATCTGGCCCACTAGATTTCTTTGGAAAATGTGAAGGAAGCCATACATTTGTGGACTTTTAAATGTATTTTAGTAAGTTTTGGATCTTTTCCTTCTGATAAAGACTCTCCCCATCGCTAGTCATACTACAGTAATAGATTACATTAAATAACAGAAAATTTCCCTTTTTTCACTACAGACTTTTTTCTTCTGTTTTTTCTACAGTGGGCCACCAAAAAGCACATTTGCTATTCGCCTTTGTAATTACAGCACCATCTGTGAGAGTGCAATGAGGTATCGGGATGATTTTTTCTGTAATTTTACACATTTATTTCTTACAATTTAAACCCAAAGATTAATTCTGAAAGATGTTTTTCCATTTATTACAGCAGCATTTCTGTGCTGCTGATATTGCACTTATTTTCTAATATTAATATATCTATATGTTATGTGTCTTTATGTGGCCCACGATGTAAAATTTGTTTCACATCCCTGGTGTATCGTCTCCTATAGCCTTTCATAACACAGTAACATAGTTACAAAAAATAATTTCCAATAATTCAAGCAATCATAGCATATATGGATTTCCAGCTTTATAGCTGGCTGTCCAACACATTTCAGCTGGTCTCCCCCCTGGTTCAGTACATCTACAACTTCTGCATCTATCAACTCAGCTTCATCAAGAATTCAATCAACAGCTTGACAAATTTGTAAGGAACACTCAGTGCTTAGTCCATATCTGTCTCTGTGACCTTTTCAAAACAAAGCACCTCACTGAAAGATTCTGCTAAATTAGTCCTTTTGATAATCTGTCTTAACCCAGCTGTCACTAGAGTCTTAGTCTAACATGTTGTCATCAACAAAGTACATTTCTGCCTGTCCCATGTCAGAGCACCTAACATTTACACATGGCTCTTCATCTGCAACAAAAGCATCTACACACACAAACCAAGACAAAAAACCTTTGTCAACACATGACACATGACATGTTAGTACTCAACAAATACTAAACCAAAAAGCAGAAGCAGTGTGTGAAACGCTAAGTACATGCTAGCTGCCTCTATAGGAATCAACAGGGTAGGTATCAGTGAGCTGCTACTAATCGAATGCACTTAATTAACTGGTCATCAGCAAGTGTGAGCAACTCTGCAAAAGTAAAAGGTTTGGCATTCAGGTGTGTGTTCACACAATGCCAAGGAGGAAAAACACCAGCAATGATCTCAGTATATATTTTGCTCTGTATCTCTAGTAATACAGAGCAAAGGCTCTTCTATAGAATCTCTATTTAAATATTTCCCAGACTTACTTCACTTGTTCTTTGTTTTCTGTGTCTGCTCGAAGCATTCACTTTGAACTCACTCACCTGTCCCTAGAGTCCCCTCTGGCTTGTGAGGACACTCACCTCACTTATGCTGCTCTGTGAATAAAGTCTGCAAAGCTAGTGTCACACTGTCACGGTGTCTGTGTTCAGGTCCACAGTTCTTGTGAAGCCATGACAGTGTTGTTGAGAAAACAGTTCCCCAACAAAGTCTACTGAGAGCCGAATAATCGTGATAAGCAGGCACATTATGATATATTAGCAAACCAAATGTCCAATTTTCTTCTCAAGCAGAAAATAATCATCGAAGACAAAAGCTGAGTTTTGGCCCCTGTTTCCTCGGATCTGTGGTATTCTAAAATAAGAAGATAAAAAATTGGCCAAACTGGATGTGCAGCAACGGGGAAGAAAGGCAGCAAAAAAAACTTTTTAGCCTTGTAATAATCAGAACTTGATTACATGCACACTACAGGCTAAAGTAAACTCAAGGACTGTGTGTGTTCACCATGTAGTTCATCTGCAGCAGCTGATACTGAAAGTGAACTCATGTTGAGCTCCGAGTAAACACTCCCCTGAAACAGCACAGCGTACAGTAACACAGCTCGATGATGCTGTATCCCACAGCAGCTGCTTAGCCTCTGTCAATCCATCATCGATCAGTTAGAAACCTTTACGTGCAGAAAACACATTTAAAAAGCCAGAATCAGTTAATTATCTTTATGCTTCTTGGCTAGCTCTACCATCTCCTGGAGGTGAGTTCAAATGTTTTGATTTTATGTAGTGGGAAAGGCGGTATGTGGGATTACTGAATATTTAGGCAATGTTGAAAAGGCTGGGAGCAGATCAATAACCAACAAGTCCAAAGGTGTTTTTCTGTTTTCTGCCCGTGTCTGGCACTTTTAAATCGCAGATCACTGATGTTCTGAATGCATCCACCCTGAATATTAACCCTTTATCTCAGAATTTTATCTCTGATAAAGCATTAGCGTGACTAATGAGTAGGCGGGGCATTGGCCAAATGTAAAAGAAAAACCCCAAAACATGGTGTCTTGAAACCTCTACTTTGATTTTCACTCAAATCTGTGCAGTTCTATGGTGGCTCACAAAGAAAGTACCGGTATCAGGTTGTCTCTGTAAGTTTTATTTACCTTTGCAAAGGCGTCAAACAACAATAAACAGAACGACAGCAGTATCTTTGACCAAAGAGCGATTGTAAACCTACAATATTTATACACACAAGTCATCAATCTGCCACGGTCACAGGATGCTGTTAGAACACCGTGTGATAAACATTAACTCGTACATCAGCATGTGGTGTAGCTGAAATATGACATGTAGACACAATAAGGCAATGCGGAGCTTGTTGTTCAGTTAGGACAGTTTGACACAGAGAAGTAGTTTAGTTATAAAATCTTCCACAGCACTTTGAAATCGTCACCAGTTGTCTTTCACCGAAAGGTATTATGAGAATTTTCCCCAGCGTTGCCCCTGAGTCCCTCCTCGGTTTGAATAAGGTAAATGAGGCTTATATGAGTTATTTTAATTGGTGTGGATTCTGCACTGAATGACTGATGGAGTTCACATCTGTAACCCTTGTTTCATAACAGTGTGAACTGTGCTTAAAATAAATCAATAAATTACAGTGGTTAAGTTTTTATTTAGAGAACAGCTCTGACATGAATTTCTACCCAACGTCCATTATTAGCATCATGATTGCAAAGCTTTGCTGTCCTTCAGCTTAAACAATCTATTTAATTCAATATAGCACACACGAAACAACTAATACACCACTGGATTGGTTCTTTCTTGACCCAGAAGCTGTAATTTTTAGTTTGCAGAACTAACACATGCTCAATTTCATGATAAGTACATATTATTTAAAAAAAAATTTGTCACATTTTCACAAATAACAGCGAGTCATCTGCCTCTAGAGTCTTGTTTTCCACATCAGCTTCAGATTACGTCACTCAAAATGTCCCATGTTGCTTAAATATTTATGAGTTGATAGAGAGCAGAGATCACAGCAGATGCTCACGATCTAAACTAACATTCACTGTTATTGAGTTAACTATATTAAATGCAACTTCCTTCAGGTGAAACTCTCAGAAAAGCGAATTAAATCCAGGAATAGAAGAGCGCAGAAGTGTGAAAACATGGTTAATCATTTCTGGTTGTAGACATGCACATGCTGGAAAAGCAGAGTCACGAGCTGTCACCTTCTTAATCAAAGACTGTAAATATCACTAAAGAATAAATAAATCTACTACCCAAAGCTGGAACTAATATATAAAGAGAACAAACACCGAGTTCCAGAATGTTTGAAGAAAACAAAAAAAACCCAAAAAAACCCAAAAAACCAAGAACTAAACAAGTTTTTTCAGTTTTTGATAAAATAATCGCTGTTCTGTTTTATCTATTTATAAAACGTACATATCAGTGTAGCTTTTATATTTATATTTAAGTGACAGGTGTTTCCTGTCTGTGGTTCCGTTTAACGAACGTTACGCTTCATCGCTGTGGGCGGAGGCTGAGACTCACGAACTCCTAGTAACGGCCCTGGATGTGCGCGCGTGCACTGTTTGTGTGTGTATATGGGTGCATGCTTGCGCGCGCGCCATGGCGTTTAAGTACCCTGGACAGCGCCGTGCGTTGTGCACAGAGGAACTTCAGCCGAACGCTCCTTTACCACAATAATCTCCAACCAGAGAGCCAACGCTTCCCCCACCTCCTTGTTTAAATAGTTTGTTAGCCGCTTCTGTAAGTTCGCTCCTCTTCTCTTTACGCTTGGATACACTTTTTTCGCCTCTTCCAGTCGGATATGAAGCAGTAGAGCAGCGCCGCCCTCGGAGCATCGAGAAGCGGACTCCCGCCTCAGCGCCTCCCTCCTGCTGGAGCTGGAGAGATGCCCGGGGCAGGATGTGCTCCAGCCGCAAGATTCTGTGGAGCCTGCTCCTGCTGTCCTTGGTGGAGGTGGGCCTGGGTGTGGCGAGCATCGTCCTGGGAGCGGTGGGCATCAGCTGGGTCCGGGGCGATCATAAACCGCAGCAGGGAGACGCTTCTCCGGTCTGGAGTGGACTCTGTGTACGTCCTTGGAGCAACTCTTGTCGCTACTTTTTGTCTTTGTCTCACTTTCCCAGAGGATAAGTATCTCCAGGGATCGTGCTGAAAGATGAGACCGTTAAAACTCGAGTGAATTACCTTGCTCTTTATAGAGCCTGCTAGAGACAGCATGCGCTGCATGTCTGTAAGCATTAGAATATCAAAATAAGGGAAACATATTCTGGTCATATAAGGGCTAAAGGACTAGACTAGAACTTTAATATATTTATACACCATAAATTACAGCACCTAGGTTAACACTGATATTTAAAATGTGCAGAAAATCAAAGAAAAATCTGAAAGATTTTTGTATTTTTCCCTCTAAAACTTCTCAAAAAACTAATTGACTTCAAATATTTTTGTCTTATTTAAGCTCCTATCAAATAAATCCATTCTGCTTACAGAAATTCTTTGTTTGAAAAAGTGGAATTTCTGTTCATATTTGTGGTTGTTTTCAAACTTTCAATACCTGGTGTGGTTTTGCTGACACAGCTTCATATGGTATTTGCCTATAAAAGCCTGGCAGACACACAGCCATTTGGCCTGGCGCACTGGAGCTAAAGATTGGCTTTATTAATTGATGCTTGATTTACTGCTCATTGCTTGGAAGGGTCGGAGCTTTTAGACCCATCTACATCCTCTCAGTCTATTGAATGTGTCTGCTCCTGTTTCTGTGCTGCTCTGAGCCTCATTGTCTCGATTTTGCCACAGAACATTTAAAAAGTTTGTTCCTGGCATCTTAAGCAGCCACATACCTTGAATCATCTACTTTACTGTGACAGTCGCTCCAGCGGGGGATATATAGTCTATCTGTCAGCAGTTATAGCTGAGAATTACTATAAATGCCAGGAGCTGAAGCACTATGAGTCATAGAGAGTCATCTATAACATTATCATCGGTGTGAGACGGCTGCTTTGAAAGACTGCTTAAGTGTAAATATGTGGTTTGTTTTCTTTGCAATGAACAGCAAACCTGAATCGTGAGAGTT